>NW_027262203.1:0-38179 GCF_902827115.2 Pseudochaenichthys georgianus | reverse complement strand
TGGGAGTACAGAGATGGGATGGCCCTGAGTAGAGACCCCCTCACCCCATACTCCCGCAGCACCTCCCACAGTAACTCCCTGGGAACCCGGTCATACGCCTTCTCCAAGTCTACAAAACACATGTAGACCGGATAAGCGTACTCCCAGGCCCCCTCCAGGATCCTTGCGAGAGTAAAAAGCTGATCCGTCGTTCCACGACCAGGACGGAATCCGCATTGTTCCTCCTCAATCTGAGGTTCGACAATCGGCCTGACCCTCCTTTCGAGTACCTTGGAGTAAACTTTCCCGGGGAGGCTGAGTAGTGTGATGCCTCTGTGATTGGCACACACCCTCTGATCCCCCTTTTTGAAAAGGGGGACCACCACCCCGGTCTGCCACTCCTTCGGTACTGTTTCCGACTTCCACGCAACGTTGATGAGACGTGTCAACCATGACAGTCCCTCAACACCCAGAGCCTTCAGCATTTCCGGGCGGATCTCATCCACCCCCGGGGCTTTGCCACTGTGGAGTTGTTTGACGACCTCAGTGACCTCCCCCTGGGAGTTCCTCAAAGTGTTCCTTCCAACGTCCCAACACTCCATCAGTTGAGGTCAACAACGTCCCATCCTTACTGTACACAGCTTGGATGGTTCCCTGCTTCCCCCTCCTGAGGTGTCGGACAGTTTTCCAGAACAACTTTGGTGCCGCCCGAAAGTCCTTCTCCATGTCTTCTCCGAACTTCTCCCACACCCGCTGCTTTGCCTCGGCCACGGATGAGGCAGCTGCCCTTCGGGCCTGTCGGTACCTTGCAACTGCCTCAGGAGTCCCCCGGGATAACAAATCCCTGAAGGCCTCCTTCTTCAGTCGGACGGCTTCCCTGACCACCGGTGTCCACCAGGAGGCTCGAGGGTTACCGCCCCTTGAGGCACCTAAGACCTTGAGACCACAGCTCCCCACCGCGGCTTCGGCAATAGAGGCTTTGAACACCGACCACTCTGGTTCAATGTCCCCAACCTCCACAGGAATGCCCGAAAAGCTCCGCCGGAGGTGTGAGTTGAAGGCCTCCTGAACTTGGGCCTCCTCCAGACGGTCCCAGTTCACCCGAACTACACGTTTGGGCTTACCGGGTCTATCCAGAGGCTTCCCCCGCCACTCGACCCAACTCACCACCAGATGGTGATCAGTTGACAACTCCGCCCCTCTCTTTACCCGAGTGTCCAAAACATACGGCCTCAGGTCCGATGATACGATAACGAAATCGATCATGGACCTTCTGCCTAGGGTGCTCTGGTACCACGTACACTTATGAGCATCCTTATGTTCGAACATGGTGTTTGTTATGGCCAATCCATGACTAGCACAGACGTCCAGTAACAAACCACCACTCCGGTTCAGATCAGGGGGGCCGTTCCTCCCAATCACGCCCCTCCAAGTGTCTCCATCATTGCCCACATGTGCGTTGAAGTCTCCCAGCAAGACTAAAGAGTCCCCTTCAGGAGCCCCATACAGGACTCTTTCCAGGGTCTCCAAGAAGGCCGTATACTCTGAACTGCTGTTGGGTGCATAAGCACACACAACAGTCAGAGTTCCCCCCCATAACCCGCAGGCGTAGGGAGGCGACCCTCTCGTCCACTGGGGTAAACTCCAACAACGAAGCACCCAACCGGGGACTTGTGAGTATCCCCACACCCGCCCGGCGCCTCACACCTTGAGCAACTCCGGAGAAGAATAGAGTCCAACCCCTATCCAGAAGTAAGGTTCCAGAGCCGACGCTGTGCGTAGAGGTGAGCCCAACCAGATCCAACTGGTACCGCTCCACCTCCCGCACAAGCTCCGGCTCCTTCCCCCCCAGAGAGGTGACGTTCCACGTCCCCAAAGCCAGCTTCTGCCGCCCGGGTCTGGTCCGTCGAGACCCTCCGCTTTCACTGCCACCCGTCTGGCAGCGCACCCGACCCCATCGATGTTTCCCGTAGGTGGTGGGCCCGCGGGACAGGGATAAGGGAGTATGGCCCACAAATTAAATTCTGCTTGTCTTATATTGTACTTATATATGTTCAAATATATAACACAGTATTCATTTGTTAATAAGCCCAATTTTCAAATAGATTCAGTCAATTCAAGTTGAAAACATTTTCTAACAAATCTAAGTTAACCCTAAGCCCAATAATAAATGTCAGTAGCGGCCGGCCCAGAGGGGCGCTAGGGGCGCCGCCCCCCCTCTTCTCACATGTTTGATCGTCATTCAAAATTAAAAATAAATAAATAAATATATTTAAAAAAAAATATTTTTATTTTTATTTGTAATGAACAAGGTAAATATTAGTTGGTATCAGTAAAACGTATAATCTACAATAAATCTCGTTTAAAATTGTTTTATGATGTCTATAAAGTTACTGAGAAGTCACATGTTTCCTGCCTGGCTGCAGCGTGCATCATGACCCTCTCTCGTCCGGGCGGTAGAAAGAGCCCTCAGCCAGAGCAGCAGCAGCCCACAAGCTGACTGTTGCTATCTGTAAACTATGCCGTCGAAACATGATTTCAGCCAATCAGCGTCGTCAGATCTGATGCTCAAAGGGCGCCCTGTCAGCGCCCTGGCCTGTGTGTCTGTGAGTTGTTTGGACTCGTATCCTAGTGGATCGCCGGAGCTGTAGATTAACATGTACATGCTTATTGTAGTTGTAAGGGCAGTGCCTGTAGCTCCATGGAGCCTGTGTGGGCTGGGCCTGTAGCACCATGGAGCCTGTGTGGGCTGGACCTGTAGCACCATGGAGCCTGTGTGGGCAGTGCCTGTAGCACCATGGAACCTGTGTGGGCTGGACCTGTGGCACCATGGAGCCTGTGTGGGCAGTGCCTGTAGCACCATGGAGCCTGTGTGGGCTGGACCTGTGGCACCATGGAGCCTGTGTGGGCAGGGCCTGTAGCACCATGGAGCCTGTGTGGGCTGGGCCTGTAGCACCAGGGAGCCTGTGTGGGCTGGGCCTGTAGCACCAGGGAGCCTGTGTGGGCTGGGCCTGTAGCACCATGGAGCCTGTGTGTGGGCTGGACCTGTGTGTTACAGGAAAAGAGTGAGCAGAGGGTCGAGTTGTCGATTCTTGTTCAGTTGTCATCTTCCTCCCCCTCTCAGACTTTGAGTTGCGCGCGCTGCCAAAGAGACGCGCTACCATGGAAACCAAACAATGGTGTAGCTGTATTAAAGTCCGAGTGGAAACAGTCGTGAATAAATCTGATTTAGTCAGAAATCGGGAGAAATATGATCCCGGGAGGAAACCGGGAGAGGGCAATGAAATCGGGAGTCTCCCGCGAAAATCGTGAGGGTTGGCAAGTATGACACACACACACACACACACACACACACACACACCCCACACACACACCCACACACACACACACACACACACACACACACACACACACACACACCCCACACACACACACCCACACACACACACACACACACACACACACACACACACACAATGTTCTTATTTAGTCTCCTGATTTTAAATGGGAATTAAATCATGTGAGTGTTCCCAAAGCACCAGTGTTCTGCAGTGTGTGTGGGCCTACTGTACTGTTGCACGGTCTTGGAAGATTCATAGCTAACCACACTGAAGATTATGGATCATCCCCCCCCCCCTCTAACATCACCAGATAATTTAAGGGGTCATTTCTCAAAAATGTCTTCCTGGGGAGGATCCCCCCGGACCGCCTTAGTATGGTTTGGTCCCTATTTCCATAGCCCCACCACAAATATTATCCACCAGACGCCACTGATAAATGTACATGAAATAAACCCTTCATATTTCCTCTTATTATAATCAATCTGAAGCTTCTGTTTGAAGGAATGAGCTCCCAACACAATACATGAAACCATGTGGAGAGCTGTGCCAGAGGCTGTTTCTTAAAGCATTTTCAAGTATCAAGAATAATTTACCTACATTTCATTGATTTTTCTTGAGGCGACACACCTCTAGTGAGTGGCCCAGCCCTTGATATATTTTTCTGTATGTGGCCCTTGTTGGAAAACGTTCGGTCACCCCTGTACTATGTATTTCTGTCTCCGTCCTCCACAGGAGCGACCTCGCCCGGAGTTCACGGCCATGGCACCGATGACGATCAGGAACCCGGTGACGGGAGCGGAGGAACCCTACTTTCCTGAAAATGAACGAATCAACCGAACGCTGACTGGCTTCATGGCCATCATCATCATGGTGAGTCTCCTCTGTCCTCTGACACTGGGATGTAATGAAACACAGGGACACTTGATGAATAACCTTTTGAATGCAGGACCTTTACTTGTAACAGTATATTTGTACTTAGTACTAAGTTAATTATCTGAATAGACGCTTTCACACCGGAGTACTTTCCGAACTAGGCCGATAGGTGGGGGAGATTTGGTTTCACACCAAAAAGGATCTGGAACTAGTCCATAGTTTGCGCAAACTTTTTCCCCTACAGATAGTACCTGCTAGAGAGGTGGTACTTTCCTGAGGAGGAAATGGATCGTGGGTGTGTCGGCCACACTAACAATTTCTGATTGGCTGGGCGAATTGCAAACCACGCCCCGTAAAACTCCGAAAGGTTTTGCGGCTTCATTTGCCTAATCCTCCCTCAGGGACTTATTCCGGTGAGAACGCGATCTACTAGGACAGTTCCAGGGACTAAAGAGTTCGGGGGGAACAAGTACCGGGGACAAGTACCGGCTAAGTACATGGTGTGAAAGCGACTAATGTCTTCCTCCTGTGCTCTGACATTGGGTTTCCATTCCATCCACTGGAGCTGACAGCAAGAATCAATGGTTGGAGTTTTCCAGATGTTAATGATTTCTTTCTTTCTAAAAGTGAAAATGATTTGTAGATATTCAACCACCTGTGTGCAGGTTGCTGTTGTGCTGTTGTTTCTGATCGCCATCATCCTGTATCGCACCATCCTGTCCATCGTTATCGACAAGTCGGACACCGCTTTAACCGGCTTTGTGAGTTTAACAAAACAGGAAACGTTTTAAAGTGTTTCTTTACATCTCTAAAATTGTTCTGAGACAATGTCTATTTTATTATTATAAATTATAACAAAAAATGAGTTGTAGGACATTTTTTTTGAAGTTTTGTTGCCATATTTTATGGTTTTAAACATGTATTTGTAAAATAATGCTTAACTACATTATAAGAAATGGTTTATTCGAAATCATGTTTTTCAAAAGGAAATTATTATTTAATGACCAATAAAATAAAACGTCAAGATGTATTATATATATAGTTTATTTAGGGTATAAGAGAAACAACAGAGGCTCCAGGATGCTTCCCTGAGGAACCCCACAACTTAGTGACTTCACATTTCTGTCTTTTCTCAGGCCTCTAGGATAGCCAGTATCACAGGATCCGTGTTGAACCTGTTGGTGATCCTCATGTTGTCCAAAGTTTACACCTCGCTGGCTCACATCCTCACGCGCTGGGGTGAGTCACCCCTGCCTCCTCACCCTCCTCACCCTCCTCACCCTCTGTTTTAGATTTTGACATTTTATGAAAAGTTATTTCAGACACATTTCAGATTAGTTCTGGTGAACAAAAACTGAAGAAGATTTAGTTTAAATGTTTTTATCAGTTTTTAGTTTTCACATATTGTCAGTTGTACTTGTTATTAAAAATCTTCACTGTTTTGCGTCTTTGTTTGAAAACTGTTGCCAATTTTATATTTTATAGATAATAATAATTAATACATTTTTGATTATTATAATCAGTTGTTTAAGGCGACTTTTTGGGGCTTTTAACCATTATGTTTTAAATCATGTATCTAGCTAGTTACCTCAACATTAGCCAACAAAGGAACCTAGATTAAACCAAACATTTGAACATTATTGTAAAAGGAATTTAATTGTCAATATCATAGTAGGGAAGGTAAAATTGGACACAAATATTTGTGCGATGTTTGATGATAGTTGAGAACCACCTAAAGGCAACGTTGCCAGATTAAAAGCGTATGTGTAGGATTATATTATGGATGTATTCTGGTGTGTACCAGTGTGTATAGTGTGTATATTGTGTATATTGTGTGTAGTATTCCTTTATGGAGACAATGTTGTGTTCTTCCCGTCAGAGATGCACCGGACTCAGTCTAAATATGAAGACATGTTCATCCTCAAAGTGTTCATCTTCCAGTTCATCAACTTCTACTCGTCCCCGGTTTACATCGCCTTCTTCAAAGGCAGGTGAGGAAAAATTCAACCAATCACAACACGGATGATTTATTCCTCTTTTTTTCTTTTATTTGGATATTTACCTCAATGTCTTTTGCTCGGTTTGTCTTTGGCTTTTCGAAAATGGTTGTTTCAGAAACGACGCAGATATAAAAACACAAATGTCCCCAAAAAAAACAAAGAATCCTCTTCAGCAACAACACATGGAGCATTTAGAAAACATCCAGCAGCTTGAGGACACATGGCAGCGTTTAGAGAACATCCAGCAGCTTGAGGAGACATGGCAGCGTTTAGAGAACATCCAGCAGCTTGAGGAGACATGGCAGCGTTTAGAGAACATCCAGCAGCTTGAGGAGACATGGAGCATTTAGAAAACATCCAGCAGCTTGAGGACACATGGCAGCGTTTAGAGAACATCCAGCAGCTTGAGGAGACATGGCAGCGTTTAGAGAACATCCAGCAGCTTGAGGAGACATGGCAGCGTTTAGAGAACATCCAGCAGCTTGAGGAGACATGGCAGCGTTTAGAGAACATCCAGCAGCTTGAGGAGACATGGCAGCGTTTAGAGAACATCCAGCAGCTTGAGGAGACATGGCAGCGTTTAGAGAACACCCAGCAGCTTGAGGAGACATGGCAGCATTTAGAGAACACCCAGCAGCTTGAGGAGACATGGCAGCGTTTAGAGAACACTCAGCAGCTTGAGGAGACATGGCAGCGTTTAGAGAACATCCAGCAGCTGGAGGAGACATGGCAGCGTTTAGAGAACATCCAGCAGCTTGAGGAGACATGGCAGCGTTTAGAGAACATCCAGCAGCTTGAGGAGACATGGCAGCATTTAGAGAACATCCAGCAGCTTGAGGAGACATGACAGCGTTTAGAGAACATCCAGCAACTTGAGGAGACATGGCAGCGTTTATAGAACATCCAGCAGCTTGAGGAGACATGGCAGCGTTTAGAGAACATCCAGCAACTTGAGGAGACATGGCAGCGTTTAGAGAACATCCAGCAGCTTGAGGAGACATGGCAGCGTTTAGAGAACACTCAGCAGCTTGAGGAGACATGGCAGCGTTTAGAGAACACTCAGCAGCTTGAGGAGACATGGCAGCGTTTAGAGAACATCCAGCAGCTTGAGGATACATGGCAGCGTTTAGAGAACATCCAGCAGCTTGAGGAGACATGGCAGCGTTTAGAGAACATCCAGCAGCTTGAGGAGACATGGCAGCGTTTAGAGAACATCCAGCAGCTTGAGGAGACATGGAGCATTTAGAAAACATCCAGCAGCTTGAGGAGACATGGCAGCGTTTAGAGAACATCCAGCAGCTTGAGGAGACATGGCAGCGTTTAGAGAACATCCAGCAGCTTGAGGAGACATGGCAGCGTTTAGAGAACCAGCAGCTTGAGGAGACATGCAGCGTTAGAGAACATCCAGCAGCTTGAGGAGACATGGCAGCGTTTAGAGAACATCCAGCAGCTTGAGGAGACATGGCAGCGTTTAGAGAACATCCAGCAGCTTGAGGAGACATGGCAGCGTTTAGAGAACATCCAGCAGCTTGAGGAGACATGGCAGCGTTTAGAGAACATCCAGCAGCTTGAGGAGACATGGCAGCGTTTAGAGAACATCCAGCAGCTTGAGGAGACATGGCAGCGTTTAGAGAACATCCAGCAGCTTGAGGAGACATGGCAGCGTTTAGAGAACATCCAGCAGCTTGAGGAGACATGGCAGCATTTACTAAAAGCTGCAGGAACCAAACGCTGCAAATACAAAACATTTGGGCCGTTGTAGAGCGTTTGCATCTGTATCAATTTAGGAATAAACAGGGCTCTTTAACCACAGAATATGTAAGCATGGCTTTTGATTAAAACAATCGCTGCTTTGTTGCCGACATGTGACGATCCAAGATGGCGGCGTGTACCGAAACTACATCCACACTGGTGGTGCAGTTTATCCTTCTTTGAGAACGCGGCCATAACGACACAAACACATACTGTTTGTACTGTAAAACATTTGTGTAACAGAAAAAATGTGTAACCAGCTGTTCATTTCTTTGTGTTTGTTCAGGTTTGTTGGTTATCCTGGAAATTACAACACTCTGCTAGGAATTCGCAACGAAGATGTGAGTCTGCAGTATATTAATACCGTACATATATACACATTATGTTTTAGCTAAAGGCGGCTAATGTTGGGCTATAAAGGAACTACAGCACGGTCACATGACTTCACGTCACCACCGCTAAGCTAAAGGCGGCTAATGTTGGGCTATAAAGGAACTACAGCACGGTCACATGACTTCACGTCACCACCGCTAAGCTAAAGGTGGCTAATGTTGGGCTATAAAGGAACTACAGCACGGTCACATGACTTCAGGTCACCACCGCTAAGCTAAAGGCGGCTAATGTTGGGCTATAAAGGAACTACAGCACGGTCACATGACTTCACGTCACCACCGCTAAGCTAAAGGCGGCTAATGTTGGGCTATAAAGGAACTACAGCACGGTCACATGACTTCACGTCACCACCGCTAAGCTAAAGGCGGCTAATGTTGGGCTATAAAGGAACTACAGCACGGTCACATGACTTCACGTCACCACCGCTAAGCTAAAGGAGGCTAATGTTGGGCTATAAAGGAACTACAGCACGGTCACATGACTTCACGTCACCACCGCTAAGCTAAAGGAGGCTAATGTTGGGCTATAAAGGAACTACAGCACGGTCACATGACTTCACGTCACCACCGCTAAGCTAAAGGCGGCTAATGTTGGGCTATAAAGGAACTACAGCACGGTCACATGACTTCACGTCACCACCGCTAAGCTAAAGGTGGCTAATGTTGGGCTATAAAGGAACTACAGCACGGTCACATGACTTCACGTCACCACCGCTAAGCTAAAGGCGGCTAATGTTGGGCTATAAAGGAGCTACAGCACGGTCACATGACTTCACGTCACCACCGCTAAGCTAAAGGCTGCGAATGGTGGGCGTGATGGCGTTTAGTCGTCTCATTTGTGGTTTTGTGTGTGTGTCTGTGTGACAGTGTGGAGCCGGGGGATGCCTCATTGAATTGGCTCAGGAGCTGCTGATCATCATGGTGGGAAAACAGCTGATCAACAACATCCAGGAGTTCCTCTTGCCGTAAAAACAACACACAACACAAATCAAACACGATCATAAACAAAAAACAACTTAATTTTTGTCACGCTGTGATGTTTCTTTACATTTTATATTCAAACTTTATGTTGAAGCTGTTTGAGTTAAAGAGGCCCTCTTCTGCTTTCTTGTTCCCTCTCCTGTAGTGTGTTCTATAGGTTTCTGTGCATGTAAACGGTCTGCAAAGGCTAACGTCCCTGTGTTCCCTCCTGAGGGAGTTTCTCTCACTAGAGATAGAGATATTATATAATAATATTTTTCATATTTTTAACACATTTTTACGGAGCCCTGGAGGGTTCATAGAGAGAAAAATAAATAAAACGAGGCCACGCTTTATTAATTGGTGCACACTAAGGATGCATACCGGTATTACCGATATACCGGATACTGGTGGCTACGGTATACCGTACCGAAATCAGATCCGGTTTCGATTGATTGATACTTTAAAAACAAAATTAAGCATTTTTTTTTTTTAAATTAATTTTAAAAGTGAATCCGTGGCCCGTGATGGCGGGTGCTATAAATTAGATTGCATAATCGTTTTTCTTCATATTTTATGTATTTTTCATTGTTTGTTCAATACTAGAAAGGTAAGTCCCACAAATGAACTGTGGGATTAGTTTTCTCTCACCAGTGAAGGCAAATGTTGATTTTAACGATGAGATTTGTTTGTTTGTGCAATGCCGAGATCTCATGACCTTTATTCTATTATGTATTTGTTCTCTAGTCGAATCTCAGGTTTAACATTAATTATAACGGTGCTATAACGGTCTGTTTGCATTGACAAGATGTGCTAGCACGCTGCACACCTGATGTGTTATAAAAGATATTCCATAATCAGTTTTCTTCATATTTGTTTTGTATCTTTCATTGTTTGTTCAGCACTAAGGTCCAAGAAGTCCCACAATTGAATTTAATATTAATTTGACATGTGAACTATATCGTAAAGCGCTTCATGGGAGTAATTGTGGGATGATACATTTTCAAAGTATCACGATATGTATCGGTATCGTTCAGTGGTATCGGTATCGTAAAAAAGTCAACGATATGTATCCCTACGCACTATATACTTTCTCGTTCTTATGGTTAGACACATCGAACTGCCCGATTATTACACCATATTATTAGTTTTATGAAGAAGATGTCCGGTCGCCAGGGCGTGTGTGTGTGTGTGTGTGTGTGTGTGTGTGTGTGTGTGTGTGTGTGTGTGTGTGTGTGTGTGTGTGTGTGTGTGTGTGTGTGTGTGTGTGTGTGTGTGTGGCTAAAACGTAGCAGCCTCGATCTCTATTCAGCTGTTCTGAAGGTAAACACGGAGGCGCTGCGTAAAAGACACAGCTCTCTGCGCAGACAGCAGATACTGTGAGAGTCCCGGACATGAATTCATAGATCAAGGCAGACTGGTTCACAGACTTTCCTGTTTTGCGAATCCGGCGCTTAAACAAATAACTCTACATCTCTGGCCGAAATGTCCCTAAAATGAAGTCCGAGTTTGAAATATATCTCAAATAATGTATGCACTGTCATTTCCCCACGTAAACATAACAGTCTGCAATTAAACGGTGGTCTCCTGTGCGCTCCACTTCCTACTTGGCGCACCGGTAACTATATCGTGCGCACAAAAAAGTATCTCGTGCGAACGAGAAATTATATCGTGCACACCAATTAACAAAGTGTGGCCTCGTTTTATTTAAATTGAGACCACGAATTACATCTCGTGAACACAAATTAATTATTTATGTTTCTCTCTAAGAACCCTCCAGGTTATTTTTCATACATTTTTTTCATGTATTTTACAAATTGTTAAAAAAAAAATATTCCCAAATATTCCCAAATCAACAACTTCACAGAAACTTTTTTTTTTTGGTATCAAATAATTTTCCCATAAAGTTTGAACAAAATCTAAAATGTAAACCGCACATTAACCTGACCTGTCTCTTTTCTAACTGCGAGTAAAAGTGAGAGCTCACTATTTTGCAGGAAGCTGAAGTCGTGGTGGCAGAAGAGGAACAGACGTCCTCGGCTGAAGGAGCAGAAGGGGGAGAAAGACGAGGAGAAGGGGGAGAAAGAGGAGGAGGTTTGTCCCTGGGAGGCAGATTACCAGCTGCTGGTCTGCGAGGGACTCTTCAGCGAATACCTGGAGATGGGTGAGAGTTACAAGAGCATCAAGTGTTGTACTTTAATACCTTCAGTTGCTTCACAGATGAATGATGGTAAATCTAACCAAGTGTTGAATCAGACTGTAGTTCCACCTGGAGTGAATCCACCAGCTACCCTGCAGTCTACAAAGTACTTCAGACTAGCTGCACCTCCACCAGCTACCCTGCAGTCTACAAAGTACTTCAGACTAGCTGCACCTCCACCAGCTACCCTGCAGTCTACAAAGTACTTCAGACTAGCTGCACCTTCACCAGCTACCCTGCAGTCTACAAAGTACTTCAGACTAGCTGCACCTCCACCAGCTACCCTGCAGTCTACAAAGTACTTCAGACTAGCTGCACCTCCACCAGCTACCCTGCAGTCTACAAAGTACTTCAGACTAGCTGCACCTTCACCAGCTACCCTGCAGTCTACAAAGTACTTCAGACTAGCTGCACCTTCACCAGCTACCCTGCAGTCTACAAAGTTCTTCAGACTAGCTGCACCTTCACCAGCTACCCTGCAGTCTACAAAGTACTTCAGACTAGCTGCACCTTCACCAGCTACCCTGCAGTCTACAAAGTACTTCAGACTAGCTGCACCTTCACCAGCTACCCTGCAGTCTACAAAGTACTTCAGACTAGCTGCACCTTCACCAGCTACCCTGCAGTCTACAAAGTACTTCAGACTAGCTGCACCTTCACCAGCTACCCTGCAGTCTACAAAGTACTTCAGACTAGCTGCACCTTCACCAGCTACCCTGCAGTCTACAAAGTACTTCAGACTAGCTGCACCTTCACCAGCTTTGAGAACACTTTCATGATCAATCTTTATAAAACATATATATATATTATTCTGAAATGGACCAATCTGCACAACGAATACTTTCACTGTCTTTCACTATATTTAGATGAGAATACTTTCTACTTTCACTTGAGGAACATTTTGAATGCAGGACTTTTACTGTGACAGAGTATTCCTACAATCTGGTACTTCTACTTTACTAAGTACAAGATCTGAGTACTTCTACTTTTACTCAAGTACAAGACCTGAGTACTTCTACTTTTACTCAAGTTCAAGATCTGAGTACTTCTACTTTTACTCAAGTACAAGACCTGAGTACTTCTACTTTTACTCAAGTACAAGATCTGAGTACTTCTACTTTTACTCAAGTACAAGATCTGAGTACTTCTACTTTTACTCAAGCACAAGATCTGAGTACTTCTACTTTTACTCAAGTACAAGATCTGAGTACTTCTACTTTTACTCAAGTACAAGACCTGAGTACTTCTACTTTTACTCAAGCACAAGACCTGAGTACTTCTACTTTTACTCAAGCACAAGACCTGAGTACTTCTACTTTTACTCAAGTACAAGATCTGAGTACTTCTACTTTTACTCAAGTCCAAGATCTGAGTACTTCTACTTTTACTCAAGCACAAGATCTGAGTACTTCTACTTTTACTCAAGCACAAGATCTGAGTACTTCTACTTTTACTCAAGCACAAGATCTGAGTACTTCTACTTTTACTCAAGCACAAGATCTGAGTACTTCTACTTGTACTCAAGCACAAGATCTGAGTACTTCTACTTTTACTCAAGTACAAGACCTGAGTACTTCTACTTTTACTCAAGTACAAGATCTGAGTACTTCTACTTTTACTCAAGTACAAGATCTGAGTACTTCTACTTTTACTCAAGTACAAGATCTGAGTACTTCTACTTTTACTCAAGCACAAGATCTGAGTACTTCTACTTTTACTCAAGTACAAGATCTGAGTACTTCTACTTTTACTCAAGTACAAGACCTGAGTACTTCTACTTTTACTCAAGCACAAGACCTGAGTACTTCTACTTTTACTCAAGCACAAGATCTGAGTACTTCTACTTTTACTCAAGTACAAGATCTGAGTACTTCTACTTTTACTCAAGTCCAAGATCTGAGTACTTCTACTTTTACTCAAGCACAAGATCTGAGTACTTCTACTTTTACTCAAGCACAAGATCTGAGTACTTCTACTTTTACTCAAGCACAAGATCTGAGTACTTCTACTTTTACTCAAGCACAAGATCTGAGTACTTCTACTTGTACTCAAGCACAAGATCTGAGTACTTCTACTTTTACTCAAGTACAAGACCTGAGTACTTCTACTTTTACTCAAGTACAAGATCTGAGTACTTCTACTTTTACTCAAGTACAAGATCTGAGTACTTCTACTTTTACTCAAGTACAAGATCTGAGTACTTCTACTTTTACTCAAGCACAAGATCTGAGTACTTCTACTTTTACTCAAGTACAAGATCTGAGTACTTCTACTTTTACTCAAGTACAAGACCTGAGTACTTCTACTTTTACTCAAGCACAAGACCTGAGTACTTCTACTTTTACTCAAGCACAAGACCTGAGTACTTCTACTTTTACTCAAGTACAAGATCTGAGTACTTCTACTTTTACTCAAGTCCAAGATCTGAGTACTTCTACTTTTACTCAAGCACAAGATCTGAGTACTTCTACTTTTACTCAAGCACAAGATCTGAGTACTTCTACTTTTACTCAAGTACAAGATCTGAGTACTTCTACTTTTACTCAAGTACAAGATCTGAGTACTTCTACTTTTACTCACTCAAGTACAAGATCTGAGTACTTCTACTTTTACTCAAGTACAAGATCTGAGTACTTCTACTTTTACTCAAGCACAAGATCTGAGTACTTCTACTTTTACTCAAGCACAAGATCTGAGTACTTCTACTTTTACTCAAGTACAAGATCTGAGTACTTCTACTTTTACTCAAGTACAAGATCTGAGTACTTCTACTTTTACTCACTCAAGTACAAGATCTGAGTACTTCTACTTTTACTCAAGTACAAGATCTGAGTACTTCTACTTTTACTCAAGTACAAGATCTGAGTACTTCTACTTTTACTCAAGTACAAGATCTGAGTACTTCTACTTTTACTCACTCAAGTACAAGATCTGAGTACTTCTACTTTTACTCAAGTACAAGATCTGAGTACTTCTACTTTTACTCAAGTACAAGATCTGAGTACTTCTACTTTTACTCAAGTACAAGATCTGAGTACTTCTACTTTTACTCAAGTACAAGATCTGAGTACTTCTACTTTTACTCAAGTACAAGATCTGAGTACTTCTACTTTTAATCACTCAAGTACAAGATCTGAGTACTTCTACTTTTACTCAAGTACAAGATCTGAGTACTTCTACTTTTACTCAAGTACAAGATCTGAGTACTTCTACTTTTACTCAAGTACAAGACCTGAGTACTTCTACTTTTACTCAAGTACAAGATCTGAGTACTTCTACTTTTACTCAAGCACACGACCTGAGTACTTCCCCCCCTCTGGATGTGTTCACCTGTGTCTCCCTGACTCCTTTCTCCGCAGTGATCCAGTTTGGTTTCATCACCATCTTCGTGGCGGCGTTTCCTCTCGCCCCTTTCTTCGCCCTCATCAACAACTGGGTGGAGATCCGCCTGGATGCTCAGAAGTTTGTGACTGAATATCGCCGCCCGGTGGTGGAGCGAGTGCAGGACATCGGCATCTGGCTCCCCATCCTGCAGCTCATCACCCACGTGGCCGTTCTCAGCAACGTAAGACGTTCCTATTCGTCTCACACGACCGTTAGAGATTCAAACGGCTGACTCGTCTTCTCCACACCTGTTTTCAGGCTTTCCTCATCGCCTTCACCTCGTCCTTCCTGCCTCGCCTGTACTACCGCAACACCAGAGACAGCAACCTCCACGGCTTCATCAACTTCACTCTGGCAACATCGCCGAGCAACTCCAGCCAGCAACACGCGCGGTGCAGGTAGGCAACGCCACCGGCGACACGCAACAGGAAATGCAATCTGTCGATGAAGTTGTTGTTTTCTATGCTGTGCCGAACAGGTATCTGGATTTGAGGGACGAAGAAGGACACTACCTCCCTGAGTACTATCACCTCCTCGCCATTCGACTCGCCTTCGTCATCGTGTTTGAGGTCCGTGTTTTAAGTTTTGTTTTAGAGTCCAGCTGCGGCAATGAGTCCTGAACTCTGACACGGCTCGGCATCTCCTCCCTTCCTGTCCCTTGGCCCCTCTTCGGTGTTATCCTGAAATAAGATCTGAGGTTAACACAAGCCGAAGAGATTTTAACGTTTCGTTCGACGACATTCATGTCAGTGAATAAATACCCGACTGCTGGATTTAAAAACCGAGGTCATCCCGACCGTGCCCTCACCCTGACTAGAGATGGGAGTTACGACTCTCTGAAGGGAGCGGATCTCATGGCTAGCGGGTTTTAAGGGGGCGGGGCTAACATGTTTATCTGCGAAATATTCACCAGGATAAAGATTGACTGTATCGCCAGAAATCTACTTTTACTCACAGTCAAATGTATAACTTGCTCCATCTGTCAGCCAAAGTACTCAAGCAGCGTTACGCCATCGTCATCTAGGGAACATTTGCATTCAGGAAAGCAAGTTCCGTTGAAGGCGAGTGGATTCACGGCAGGCAGCGAAACGACGATAAAAAGAACGCCAAGTACGACTCGGTTCCCTTCGTTCAAAAGAATCGGATCGTTCGACAGGTGTTTGTTATGTAGAATAATGAGTGTGCTGCCCCTTTAAGAGGGCCTGCAAAGGGTTTTGGGTTTGGCACTGGGTGTCCATAAATGCTTGCCGTAGTTTCCTGTTTCTGGCTGTCTTTGGAGCACATGGGTTGTTTCCTGTCACTAACCCTGACCTCCTCTCCCCCCTCAGCACGTGGTGTTCTTCATCGCCCGAATGATCGACCTGATTGTTCCCGATGTGCCGGAGGACGTGGAGATCAAGATCAAGAGAGAGCATTACCTGGCTAAAGAGGCGCTGGCTGAGAACCAGGTTCAGAAAACCTGGTTCAGTCCCGCTGTAGCGACCGGGGGGTCGACTCCGGCCTGAGGGCCTTCCTCCTCTCGCCCCCTTCAGATCCGTCTGTCCCGTATCCAATGTGTTGCTCACTGCAGAAGAGACTGATAATAGTAATAGTAGAAGTACTCAGATCTTGTACTTGAGTAAAAATAAGAAAATACAAATACATAATCCAGCATTTATGAGAATAATATAATGAAATATACGGGTTTAATGTTTTTATTTATGAAAATTATGCAATCCAATCATTATGGAGACTCAAAATGTAAATCAACAAATGTATAGGGAACATAGTTAAGAGGATTAATACCTTTATAAAAATCTTTCTGTGAATAAGAATCCAAATGTGTCGTTGGTTTTGCTGTTTCCAACAGGCGGCCTATTACAAAATAAAAAATGGTCAAACAATCACATTTGTGGAAAGAGACATTTATTTATAATTTGAAGGTGATGGGATGGAGAAGATATTTAACATCCACTAGAATGCAATAGATGGACTGGGTGTTTCTCAATGTCGAGGAAGGATCCTCCAGAGCCGCTATTTCAAGGATCCCATGTCATCGAATCCCGTCGAAGGACTGTTCCAATGTCCAGGATCAGGGACGTGCACAGACATTTGGAGGGGCTATTGCTCTAAACTGGGAAAAGGGCCCCCCGATAAAAAACACAAGACATTTGGAAAATTGTAACTTGTTTTTAATGTAAAGGAAACCAATCGATTATTACATCAACTACATTGAACAGTAATTCACATCTCATAAGCTAAGGCGACTACTTGCATTCGTGCATGTGTCCCTTATACCCTAACTGCCATGTGACAACTCAAAATCAAGTTTCCAAAATCCGACACTGAGGCGGTCTCAACGCACCGGCAGATGACAGCGCTGACAAAGTGTGTTTCCCGCAGCGAGACGGTACTGATCGTGGGCTCACCGTGTTGATCCGGCCACAACAGGAAAAAGAAAAACTAACCCTTGCTCTCTTCAGAGGGGCAGGTCAGCCACAAAGGCCAAACGGGCCGTTGCCCGGGCAACATTAGCCCGTACCTGTTACCGAGGACTGAATCCTTCGTTGCAAGACATTTCGAGGATGCACCAGTGTATATATTTTATTTTAAATACCTGCTTTGTCTGTGTACCACTAATGAATGGTTTTGTGTGAATATGTCCTAATGTTCCTTTTTTGTCTTGAATAAAGTAAAAAAACTAAAATCGCTTTTGCTTAGTTTCGTATTTAAACACATTCTGACAACTTGTAACACAAACAATATCCTTCTTTATTTCAGTAACCGGGCAGCTTTCGTTTTCACCTGTGTAAAGCAAAATGATATGTATGGCAAAGATACACATTACTCTGTACCTAACCCCCCCGGATGAACATCATAATTATAGTTCAATGATATTCATGATTCTCTTCTCTCACTTTTACACGTATGAGGATGAATGCAGGACTTTGACTTGGATCTGATTATTGTTACACTGTAGAATTTATGAAAAACTATTTTTTGTTTAAACAGAAATCCCATCTGTTATAATTTAGATTAGAGGCAAATGCATAAATACATTAATCTTACAAAGAGACGAGAGGATTGATGCCAGACTAGCTTTTATGACAGGCTAATGAGTGCGCTGCCCCTTTAAGAGGGCCTGCAAAGGGTTTTGGGTTTGGCACTGGGTGTCCATAAATGCTTGCCGTAGTTTCCTGTTTCTGGCTGTCTATGGAGCACATGGGTTGTTTCCTGTCAACTAAATCCTTGCTCAAATCCTAGGGTCTTTATGTCTGTAAGTACCATTCCATATATTGTATACTTAGTTGCACATTTAAATTGATTATATGCAAACATGAAGAACGATGAACGATGCTAAACTTGTTAGCCTCTGAACAGCAGTGGAAATGTTTGTAGCATTTATGCTAACAGGTACTCTGTTGTTTGGAATGTTTGTTTTAGTCTTGTTTCTTGTTTATTTAGTGTTTAATGCGACAACGTCTCATGACTTTGGGTTTGTTTGTATTTCAGTTTTACAAAATGGAAGTGAAAATGGAACTTAATCCGTAAACATCCAAACCTGAGCTGCTGTCTCCTGGGTGTTTATTTCCGTGTTAAGCTATCTGCTAGTATTCTTGCGAGGGCAGAATAGTAAAAAGACAACCAGGCCTGTAGGATTTGCCACAGAAGATGGGATACCAGTAGAAACAACCGCATTCTTCTGTCATCAAAGCTACGGTCTACATGATGGCAGACAACAATGATGAGTGGGAAACACGATCACAATGCTCCAACACCTCACGGTCAAGCCGCATGTCCTCAGTCAACACCATGGCAGCTAGAGCTCGTGCAGAAGCAGAGGCTGCACGTGTCCAAGCCTCTGTTGCACAAAGAGAAGCTGACATGATTCAAAAGAAAGCTGAGCTTAAAGCTAGTCTCAACACATTGCTAGAAAGTGCTGCTGAAGTTCTCGAAGCAGCTGCTGAGGGCGCATATGGAGATCCAGATCGTGCAAGCCTAAAGAGTGCGTACACCGAGTGGTACAAGGGGAATCCAGCTCCTGACTCTCACCAAGACTCAACGCCACAACAACACCCACACCGGGGCGCCAGCACGCAATGGACGACGGTGAGCAAGCTAAAGGCTACATGGGAAGAGGTGCCGTACAGCCACGTGGGGGAAGGTGGAGTTCCTAAACTACCTGCTCAACATGCACTGCTGCCCTGCTGAAGGTCCATCCAGAAACATCTACAGTCATCACGGGCAGTCACACGTAGCAAGACATCCAGTCATGTTCAGCAACCTGCTCAGCCACATGCAGATGTTTCACCCAGAGCCAATGAGTCTCGTTCATCAGCTACAGCAGATTTGGCCAAGTATTTAATACGTCGGGAAATGGTTAGCTCCGGGCTATTGCAGTTTGATGACCAGCCGGAAAACTATTGGGCCTGGAAAGCATCATCCCTCAGTTCCACAGAGGGCTGGAACCTGTCATCAAGAGAAGAGCTCGACCGCCTGTGTAAATGGCTTGGACCGAAATCCTTTGAACATGCAAAGAGAATCAGATCGGTTCACATCCAGAATGCGGAAGCAGGGAGACATTCTTCTGGTGCTTGAAGCCGCCAAGGCAGATGGATTTCTATCTGGTCTGAGCTACCTACACACATCCCGTGGCATCACTCCCATCGTCCAAAAGCTGCCATATTCCCGGCATTCGCATCACGTTACAAAGAAACACGCAGAGTATCGTATCCACCGTTATTTATCTTTGCAAAGTATGTTTGTGACCAGGCCAAGATACTCAATGGTCCCAGCTTTGCCCCGCTCCCAGGTGGTCCGAGTATAAGCAAGACTGAGGAGCCTTTCAAACCCAACATGAGAACACCACTCTCTGTAAGGAGGACAGAGGTCTCAGCAGACTTTGATAACGGCTATGAAAGCACAGCAGAAAAAAGAGCAGTCGACCCAGACAATCAATGTCCACAAACCACACCCTCTCAGGAATTGCTGTGGTTTCAGGTACAAATCTCTGGATGAGAGAAAAGCCGATCTTAAGGATTCAAGCATTTGCTTTTGGTGCTGTGCTCCAACCAGCCACCAAGCCAGAGACCGTGACAAAAAGGTTCAGTGCAACAGTGACCGCCACCCTACTGCACGACATCCAGGACCGGCTCCGTGGGCAACAGTGACCGCCACCTTACTGCACGACATCCAGGACCGGCTCCATGGACAACAGGCGCCGCCACCCTACTGCACGACATCCAGGACCGGCTCCATGGACAACAGGCGCCGCCACCCTACTGCACGACATCCAGGACCGGCTCCATGGACAACAGGCGCCGCCACCCTACTGCACGACATCCAGGACCGGCTCCATGGACAACAGGGGCCGCCACCCTACTGCACGACATCCAGGACCGGCTCCATGGACAACAGGCGCCGCCACCCTACTGCACGACATCCAGGACCGGCTCCATGGACAACAGGCGCCGCCAACCTACTGCACGACATCCAGGACCGGCTCCATGGACAACAGGGGCCGCCACCCTACTGCACGACATCCAGGACCGGCTCCATGGACAACAGGCGCCGCCAACCTACTGCACGACATCCAGGACCGGCTCCATGGACAACAGGGGCCGCCGTAACCTCAAGATATCAAGGCGGGGAGCAAGACGAATCTCCTCCTTTCGCTGTCACGCACTGTCATGCACTGACATCTGTGGGACTGAAGTAAAGCCAAGATCATGCACCAAGATGTGTCTGGTCGGAGTATCCAGCAGGCCAGAGAGAGAGAGCTGTCAGAATGTATGTTGTCCGAGACGAGCAGAGCAATAAGTCCTTGGCAAAAACAAAGTGTTTTGAACTCTTTGACGTTAATGATGACACGGCATCCTGTACACCGAAGACATGTTCAGGAGTCTTTGAAACCTCAGGGCGACGAGCAAACAATTACATAATGGAGGCATTGGATGGCAAAACGTATATTTCACTTCCCACTCGACTCGAATGTGATATGGTCCCAGGTGACAAATCTGAAATTCCCACGCCTGAGATCGCAAAACATTACACATCTCAACCGGGTTGAGGACGAGATCCCTGCACGAGATTCTACGGCACACATTCTCCTACTGCTTGGCCGAGATATACCACAGGCACATACAGTTCGGGAGCTGTGCAACGGACCCCACAACGCCCCATACGCTCAACGCCTCGACCTCGGTTGGGTGATCAGAGGAGAAGTCTGTCTTGGAAAAGCCCACAAACTAGACGGCGTCAATGTCTACAGGACAAACGTGCGGAGTAATGGACGTACATCTCTTTTTGACCCTTGCATTAACAATCTGCACAGAGTGGACACTCCAACTCTCCAACACCCTGTCCTGCCGGGGGTCCTGCAAACTCCTGTCCCGTCGGGGGTCCTGCCTACACATGTCCCTCCGACAGGGGGTACTGTCCCGCCGACTCCTGTCCCGCCGACAACGGTTATGGTCACGCCTACTCCGAAACCTGTCCCGTCCGGGGTCGTACCGTCTCCCGATCCCAGTACTCCTGCACCTCCGGCGATCCAGTGGACTCTGGAGGGGTCCCATCGCGGCCTACACCACCCTCCTGCCAGTCCTCCGGAACTGTCCCGTCGCCGCCTTCCTGCCCGTCCTCCGGAACTGTCCCGTCGCCGCCTTCCTGCCCGTCCTCCGGAACTGTCCCGTCGCTGCCTTCCTGCCCGTCCTCCGGAGCTGTCCCACAAGAATACCTTGCAACACTACAACCAAGAAGAAAATGGCACGCAGATAAGCTTATCTTTGCAAATCGGAGACATTGTGCTTCTGAAGGACGGACAGGTCAAAAGGAACGAATAGCCTACTGGACTTATAGTAAATACCTTTCCTGGTCAAGACAACGGGGTCCGTAAAGTGGAAGTACGGGTGATTAAAGAAGGTTCTCCCAGGGTGTATTCAAGACCAGTCTCTGAAGTTGTTCTCCTTCTCAAAGGGACTTAGTGGTACATTATACCAAGCGGGGAGTGTGCTGCCCCTTTAAGAGGGCCTGCAAAGGGTTTTGGGTTTTGCACTGGGTGCTTGCCGTAGTTACCTGTTTCTGGCTGTCTGTGGAGCACATGGGTTGTTTCCTGCCAACTAAATCCTTGCTCAAATCCTAGGGTCTTTATGTCTGTAAGTACCATTCCATATATTGTCCGTGTATACTTAGTTGCACATTTAAATTGATTATATGCAAACATGAAGAACAATGCTAAACTTGTTAGCCTCTGAACAGCAGTGGAATGCTTGTAGCATTTATGCTAACAGGTACTCTGTTGTTTGGAATGTTTGTTTGTCTTGTTTCTTGTTTATTTAGTGTTTAATGTGACAACGTCTCATGACTTTGGGTTTTGTTTGTATTTCAGTTTTACAAAATGGAAATGAAAAAAAAATGTTTTTCTCTCTCTTAGCTTTAAAAAAAGTATGCATCCTTTTTGTGTCTCCCAGTCAGAGGTGGGAAGTAACTAAGTATATTTTTCTCAAGTACTGTCCTTAACCCAGAAGAACCCGGATCCCATTTCTACTTTTGGGGAAATTAAGGGGCACATAATTTAGACTAAATAGACCACCTAGAGCACATTTCTGACGAGTAACGCCCCCTAGTGTCAAATATCTGAAGTGTGACATACAGTATGTCGTATTGGGCAAACCTGTTAAACCCCGAGCCTGTTTTTCAGGTCTCAGGCTCGAAAATGACATTTCCAGAACAAATGACCATATCTTCTAAAAGGGTTACATTAATAATCTGTTTTCTCAAAGCAAGGTTACACCTGCGAGTTGGATGTAGAAGTGTCAGTCATCAATATTGATGTTTTTATTTTAAAGTAAATTCAGATTGAACACAGTAAAACAATTTAAATTATTGTGCCCGTCCAAAAAAGTATTACTTATAGTGAAAACCAGCCTTCAATGATGGGATGGTAGACTAAAAGCTTTAGGAATCCAAACTTCAACATATAAAAGTACCCTGTATCAAGATTGATGCAAAACAAGTTACATTTGACCTTTTTAGAGAGATTTACAAAAAAACACTTCTGGGGTCATTTTGGTGGATTTTCCATATCTCTGGCCCCCTTGCTCGATCTTGATGATTGACATCTCTTTCTAACCGTCAGAGCCAATGGAATCGAGGGGAACTCCCACATACTCCTTCTTTGGTAATGTGTGTGTGTGAGACTGCCGCATAGCAAAGACCGGAAGCTGCGATAACTCTGGTGGCTACCATTAGCAGCTAACTTTGACCCTCTGATTTTTACATAAAAATGGAATTATGGATTATAAATTAAAAAGATTATTATCCAGAAACATTATCAACCTATGGATCAATCGATTCAGCGGCGTTTTTTCTCGTTTTAATGCCATTGAACAAGTCTTTTGA
Source organism: Pseudochaenichthys georgianus (assembly GCF_902827115.2). Classification (NCBI taxonomy): domain Eukaryota; kingdom Metazoa; phylum Chordata; class Actinopteri; order Perciformes; family Channichthyidae; genus Pseudochaenichthys; species Pseudochaenichthys georgianus. The sequence goes on along the minus strand of NW_027262203.1, from coordinate 14,919 downwards.
TCAGAGGGGTGGAACCCGCCGCTGCTGCGTCTGTAAAGCCGGTGGGTCCTTGGGCAAGACCCTTCACCTGAACTTGCTCCTGTGGGTATTGTCCACAGTTTCTGACCATTGCATGTATGATGTGCAATGTGTGTATATGTAAAGCGCTTTGAGTCATTGATAATGCGCTATAATAAATGTAAGGAATTATTATTATCAGATTGACAGCTACGGTGAGACGATCTCCCGTAAAAGCTACGTAAAGGTACGTGTTGTAATGTCTGAGTTTGCTTCCCATGCCGCGAGTTCGGATCACTTAGTGATGATATATATACCTAAATAATCTGTGGAACCTCAGCTTTAATCGGATATCTTGTTTGTGCAGCTACGATAAGTAATAAGGGTACTTTAACCTTGAGTTCTGTGCCAAAGTGCGTTAGCATTTTTCGCTCGGGGGTCATTTAGATGCTTCTTATGAGATTTGTGTTTTGGTAAACATGGTTTGTATCGTCAGTTAGCTGAGATTATTCCCGTTCATCTGGTATAACACATTAATAGGTTCTTAAATATTAATATCCCCTGAGACCAGGGCCGTATCCAGGATTTCCTAAATACCGAGGTCCAAACATGCTAGGGGGGTTCGGGGGATACCCCACGAGATTTTTGGGATGTTCATGATCTAGCTAGGTGCTTTTTAAGTCCTGTGGGGGGTCACACATTGGATAATATATTGATTTCAAACCATGTCAGTGGCTGCAGCATCCATTATTTTTGAAAGTGTAATGCATCAGAATCAGTTGATTGTTACTATTAATGATCTGCACGTGCAGAAGAGACTAACATGATCACAAGACATTGTCAACATTCATTTCCAGGTCTCTCTCCTTTCCATAACCTGCAGCCTCTCTTCCTCTCTTTACTCTCTCTGTCTTCTTCCTGTTCATTACTCTCTCTGTCCTCTACTCTTTCTCTTTGTTCAACCTCTCCCTCCTTGTTCACTTGTCTCCTCGTCACTTGTCTCCTCGTCACTTGTCTCCTCGTCACTTGTCTCCTCCTCACTTGTCTCCTCCTCACTTGTCGCTCCTGCCAGTGAATTAAAAGCAATTCAGCTATTTAGTTCATTTCACTTGTTTGTTTGCATTATTTTTTTATTTAAATCTGATTTATTTGATTCTCAAAAGAGAACAAAGATGTAAGCAAATTGTGTTTTATATAATTGTATGTTATTATGACATCACTGCAATAGATGTGTTTTAAAAGTATGCCTATTGTAAATGAAGACTATTGTTATAGATACATAGATAGATAAATAACTCTGGGCGGGCATTTGATTTACCAGGGCGGGCCCACCACGACACTTACATTTCCCGGGAAATCTGAATTGTCAACGGGGGGGGGGCGCTCGTGAATTGTTGAAAGAGAGGGGTTTTAGGTTGCCATAAGGCTGTTGACGGTCTTATGTATCCATTGGTTGGTTTTGTGGCACATTTGTAACGCTGTGCCAACTTGGGCACGCAGGCAAACTTGAGCGCACACAGGGTGGAGAGGTGGAGTGAGGTTGAGCGATGGAGAGAAAGGGAGAGAGAGAGAGAGATTGAGTGAGGCAGAGAGCCTGTGCAGTGGTCTGCTTGCGCACAGAGCAGGAGTTTGAGAGAGCCGGCTTGAGAGTAATTTTCTCTTCAAAATATAATTGATTGCCAGCTGACTTGCTTGCTCGTTGGTAACGTAGGCCTAACTGGTTTCTTCTAATGTGCTGCATCTGGCACTGAGTTGCCATATTCCTTTCGTGAACCACTAGCAAGAGTAAACTGACTGACAGGCTGCTGTGCCGCATCTCACTCAAAAACCCACACGACTCAACCCAGCGAAAAACCAGTCTTGCGCGCAGCCTTTCATTCAGAATTTCCTAGCAAAATTTTAAAAAATGATATTAAACTAATGCAAAAATAAATATTAGGACACAGCCCTACAAATGACAACAATAAACATAATAATAAAACAATACAAATGTGGTATTCAGCCCTGATTAAAACAGCGGGCCCAAATCCTGGATGGGCGGGCCCGGCCCCCCATGGGCCCCCCATGACGCCGGGTCTGTATATAACTTTAATTAATGAGGATGGTTTTTTGGTTTAAATTAGTTTGAACATTCTTTGAATTGAAGAATAAAGAATATGTTAACTAAATATAATTGAATCGGCTAAAGTAACTGAGCAGCTCATAATCATATTTCTAATTGTGCATATGTCACTCCGGGTTTACTGTGAAAGTTTAGGGTTAAAGTCCCGATGTGACAGCGATGTGTGTCTCATTTCTTTCATATCAATTTGATAAATAAATGTTTCCACAACAGGTTAAATGGAATAAAGGACATGTTATGTAAGCATTTTCATTCTTAAATGGCTTGAATTTGACCTTTAGCAACAACAAAAAAGCTTTTGAAATGTAGCTCGTTCTGTCACATGTGTTAGCCTGGCACATGGACATCCTCGACATGTTGCTATGGGAACACAAAGTCACATGACCTGGACCATGACCCCCCAGACTGTTCAGGGTGTGTCACTGAGGGAATAAAGGCTAAAGCTGTATAAGGAACTTTCCAGAACATTTAAAGTTCATGTGACACCTGTGTCACGGTGGGTCATTATAAGAACAATTTTGAGGTACTTGTACTTAACTTGAGTATTTCTATTTTATACTACTTTGTATTTCTACTTCACTACAATTCAGAGTTAAAAAAAAAAAAAAAAGATATAGGATATTTTATATATATATATATATATATAATACAATAATGTTTTTTAAATGTTAAATTCATGATTTTAACATTGATTTATTTAACCTTTCGGAACTGGGAGAGGTAACTGGTTCTAGTTTTCTTCATATCATTATTTGAATATTATTATTTCTGGAAGATGTGTTTTGTGAGTAATATAATATTAAAAAACATATGTAAATATATCTAATATGTATGCCCCAAATATGTGTTCATTTGAATTCATTTCTTATTTAACTGTATCTGATTTTTATTTAATTTTATCTTTTAATTGTATTAATTTCTAATCTTGTGTGAATCTGTCCTGTTTTTAATGTTCACCCTGTTGCTGTTTGAACAACTGAAATTCCCCACAGGGATTAATAAAGGTATATCTTATCTTATAATAAAGTGGTACATTCATCTGTTTGCAACTTATATATATATCAATATTCCAATTACTTGTATATAAACTATTCTGCACTATTTCTATTATATTCTATGTTATTTTATTTACTTGCACTATTTTCAGTTTTATTGTTGTTGCATTGTTGGAGGAGCCTGTGACCTAAGTCTTTATGTCTTTATTAGGATCCCCATTCGCACCAGCATGAGCACTGGCTATTCTTCCTGGGGTTCTCACACACACAAAATATACATACACATACATACAACAAAATTAAAACAAAATAGCTCATCATTTCATGCAATATGAAAAGAAAACTAAAATGGTCATCCAATTTTCGCCATCATAAGGCCAAACAACAAATTACAAGTGGACATAATAATATATACATACCCACAGGCACAGTAACATTTGACTTTATAATACTGAGATAATTTTTTAGCAACCTTTCATTGTCATATCGACACTGTAGCTATGCACAAATGACAATAAAAAGCCTTGAATCTTGAATCTAGTGTGTTCCTGGACAGGCGCTAATTTCTTACCCTGTTTGAACTACTGAATCTCCCCATGGGGATTAATAAAGATCCATTGTATCTGTCCTGGTTCTGAGCAGGACCTGTGAACTCATACTTGTTATTTCTTGTCAGTGTAAAAGTTATTTCATTTTGGTTGTTTTGTACAAAAACAAGTATTTATTTTAAACAATTAATCCAATATCACCATGCTGAGGACGATTTCCTAATCTTTTATTTTCAAGTTAAATGTATGTTAGAGGGGGTATGACCAGAAACGTTTTAAGCTCTTATTGCCCCTGTTGAACATGACAGACTATTTGAGAATTATTATTTTTTGCTTCTCTTTGTTATAATTATTATTACAATTATTATTATTTTTGTTTGTTTTGTTTCTGACATGTTCAAAAATTGACTAATAAAAAATAATAAAGTGGCGGTTTTTTTCCCGGACAGGCGCTGTGAGGACAGCTCAACCCGCTCCCCGTGTGACGTGAAGGACCTCCTCCTCCGACACACAGCAGCAGTGATGGCGGACTACGACAACTACGAGGATCGGGACCGGGCCTACGGGAGCTTCGGCGGCGGCAGAGGGTGAGTCTCCTCCGGCAACACTTCCTCCACACGGACAACCGCGGACAGAGAGCCGGAAAATAGGGCTGTGTTCCCCGGTTCTCTGTGTGTGAGGAGGACCAGGACCCGACCGGCCCTCCCTCAGAAGGCCGGACATGAGGGGGGGAGGCCGGGCGCAACGGCAGGAAACACCGCGGTCTGACGCACACACATGTGGGGGAAATACACCCGGAAAATAACGTGTTTTAAACTGAGATCCCGGGGTAGTTTTACAGCACTTTTATTCTGAGACGGGAATTGTTTTAATATCTGTAAAATGTTCTTATGCTAGGTTTTTTATCTCATACGTTTGTTTGTTTGTTTGTATGTATAGTTTCTTAATATGTTGGTGAGCTGAGCAATTCATCGTAAAGTGCAACTGCGCGTTAGATACCTGAACATGTATATTTAGATGTATGTACTTTATACTGACGTATGAAAATATAATGTGTTGAATCAGGTGCAGGCTGCCCGCATGGCTGCATCATGTGTCCGCAGCGTCTCCTCCAGATATGAGGCTGGGTATCGATCTGTTACCGGTCACTTAAAGGAGACACATCCTGCTCATGTCCTGCTTCACATGACTAGAGTCTCTACCGGGACACGTCTTCATGAATTAATGTTCAAAAAGCTCTTTATTTGTCTCCTACTGTCTGTGCTGCAGCGCACATTTTAACCCTGTTTCTGAAACCAGAGCCCAGTCTGCTCTGATTGGTTAGCTGGCCGGCTCTGTTGTGATTGGTCACCAGATACAGATGTCCCGCCCCTTAGCACAATGTGTTGGAGCACTAGCCAATAGGAGCGTGAGTGTTCCACAGTGATGTCACTATTTTCAGGAAGTAAACATCGAATGGAGGCTTTTGGGCCGTTGGGGGGTGGGAGAGAAACGGGGATTTGAGCCTCTGCAGACCATTTACATGCACTACCACCTCCAGGAGAGGGAACACCGCAGCAAGCAGAATAGGTCCTCTCTTTTTTAAAGTGGCTTCAGACTGCTGAGTCGTCGAGGAACAGATACAGATTTTACTTTATTTGCTAACAAAGTCACAAGTTTAGTTAAAAAACAAGAGCACAGATGTATCATATCATGGTCTGAGTAGATTACAATGCACCTGCTCTGATGTTATTAGTATTTAAATAATGGATAATATATATCTTTTTAAACTGACTCTCAAAAGGTACTTGAATTGCAGGGATCTTAAAACATATGTATTATTGTAAAGATAACACCCCCTGATATTCAGACATCCAGCTGTGACTTCACTACGGACGGCAATTTAGAATTGATTTTTAAATGGTTGTACTGGTTTTATGAAGCTCGTAGTGGTTTGGCACCCGCATTTTATCTGTATTATCCCCCTTTTTACCTCCTCGTGTCCTTGCAGCGACTACGGTCATTACTTTTACTTCCAACTGTTTACTTTCACGATTGACATCAGCACCATTATCTGTGATAAGGTGTTTCCAACAGGCGTACTGACTGGCCGGTTCCCATTGGTTAAGATAGGTATGTAGGTGGATAGGTATGTAGGTAGATAGGTTGGTAGGTATGTAGATGGGTAGGTAGGTAGGTAGGTATGTATGTAGATGGGTAGGTAGGTATGTAGATGGGTAGGTAGGTAGGTATGTAGATGGGTAGGTAGGTATGTAGATGGGTAGGTAGGTAGGTAGGTATGTATGTAGATGGGTAGGTAGGTATGTAGATGGGTAGGTAGGTAGGTATGTAGATGGGTAGGTAGGTATGTAGATAGGTAGGTATGTATGTAGATGGGTAGGTAGGTAGATGATAGGTGGATAGGTAGGTAGATGGATGGGTGGATAGATAGGTAAGTGGAGAGTTTTTAATAGTCACATATATCCCAACTGTTATAACTTAGATTATTTTAAGCTTATTAAACAAGGAAAATGCAAACATACATTAATCTTTAAAAGATTAAATCAAGCTTTATTATTAGAGCACATTACAACAACTGTGAACATACACAAACCCTAACCCTCAAAGACTGCAACCACGACTATTTCGAAATACTTATGGCTATTTTACTAATATATATTTCTAGACTGTAAGTGTGAATAAGCACATTGAATGTTATCTCGTTGCTCCGCCATCGCTCTGCTTTTGCCACTCTTATTTATGGGATTTTTTTACTGCAGTGCGAGTTGCCACTTTGTATGAAGACAATGAAGATATATTCTATTACAGTTGTAGTAATTGTTGTGTTCCTCGTCTCCCCAGGCCCCGGGCAGGCAGCAGGAAGCAGAAGGAGCTTCCCACGGAGCCTCCCTTCACGGCGTACGTTGGGAACCTGCCGCTGAACGCCGTGCAGGGCGACATCGACATCATCTTCAAAGAGCTCAACATGCGCAGCGTGAGGCTGGTCCGCGACAAAGAAACAGACAAGTTCAAAGGTCAGTGCCACGAAGTCGCTGGCCTTGATTTGATTTATTTCGAATGTGTAAAGAAATTATGATAATTAAATGAAACATGAGAATTATAATACTGTACAACCTTAAGGCGTGTCAAATTGATAAACAAAGATATAACTGACTTAGAAATTATATATAAACAAATCTGCGTGATACACATCCGAAAAGCGGCGGGAAGGAGTTTTACAGCTAACGGGATACACGCATTTAATCCCACCCCTTCTCCCAAAAACTCTATTATTAACACATATATATTTGTTGCTTAAAAGAATACATTTGTTATTGAAAAATAAATAAACAAACAAATGCATGAAAGGTAAATGTAATCAAGAAAAGATAAATAACAAACCAAATAAACCCAGGGGGTCCGCGGGGTCCTAAAAAGTATTAAAGGGCATTTCCCAAGGTGTTACATGTTGTAGCTTGTTTTCAGTAAGTATATAAGTGGTCCAGAGAGGTCGTGTTCTGCAGTCTGCCTGAATGTAGTCATGGCGCAGGTGTGGTGTGACTCTGTAGTTTATTGATGGCATCCCGTTGGGTGTGACGGCATCTGAACACGACATCGCCCGCTCACTGCTCGATAGCGCGAAGCTCCGTTTGCACCGGTTGCTAAACAGCATCGTTATGGGGAAATGCAAGTCTGCGTCCAAACGGTTGGAAGATAAGGAGGAAGAACAATCAATGCTGTATATAGTCAATGTGAGGTGAAGTGTGTCGCCAAGGTAACCGGTTAAAACTCCAAGTGGCGATGAGCTCTTAAAATGTATGGAAAGGGTCTTGAGAAAGGTCGTGGCAGGTCTTCCATGTGACTCCAGGACTGCTGCCGATACCCTGAAACCGTGAACACCCAGTTAGGATTCAACAACTTTGTTCTGCGTATGTTTCCGAATACGCAGTTACGTCCCCATGATGCCTTTTATCTTTGGTTTGATTAGTTATAAAGTACTTTAATTTGTCCTTATTTAATAAACACTTTCTGTTCGTTCATCGGCAAAGGAAAGCATTGGAAGAAGTACTTGGTTCCATTAATTGAGTAAAAGTACAAATACTAGTATGTCCTAAAACACTCCACTGCAGGTAGAAGTCCTGCTCTCAAATCTGAACCTTATTAAAAGTACAAAGTATCGGCAGCTAAATGTAATCGTTAGCTCCATTTCTATCTAAATGTACTCGGAAGTGAAACTGCTGTTGATGCAGAACGGATGTTTTCACATCATATGATCCTTTGTTTATAGCATTTTAGTTTGGCAACGCGAGTTTAGATCCTACAAATACTGAATAAAACTTCGGCACTTTCTCGACAACACCGAGGAGTGGATTATGAAATATTAGATTGATTAGCGCTGCGCGATATTGGAAAAAACGGACATTGCGATTTTCTTTGCCTGCGATATGAACAGATACAGGAATTGAAGAAAAGACAGTTTGTCTGCAAACCATCCTCTCTTGGACTTTCATGATACAATTGGTATTTTTTTAACTACCGTACTTTTCGGACTATAAGCCGCGACTTTTTCCCCCATTTTTTTTGTACAGCTAACGGCCACTAGGGCACCTCCTAAATCTATGGATTTTACAGGTAAAATTAACCACCTTTAACGCTATGGGCTCTATGACCGGTCCGCGCCCGCCACCTTTAACTCTATGGGCTCTATGACCGGTCCGCGCCCGCCACCTTTAACTCTATGGGCTCTATGACCGGTCCGCGCCCGCCACCTTTAACACTATGGGCTCTATGACCGGTCCGCGCCCGCCACCTTTAACTCTATGGGCTCTATGACCGGTCCGCGCCCGCCACCTTTAACTCTATGGGCTCTATGACCGGTCCGCGCCCGCCACCTTTAACGCTATGGGCTCTATGACCGGTCCGCGCCCGCCACCTTTAACACTATGGGCTCTATGACCGGTCCGCGCCCGCCACCTTTAACTCTATGGGCTCTATGACCGGTCCGCGCCCGCCACCTTTAACTCTATGGGCTCTATGACCGGTCCGCGCCCGCCACCTTTAACTCTATGGGCTCTATGACCGGTCCGCGCCCGCCACCTTTAACGCTATGGGCTCTATGACCGGTCCGCGCCCGCCACCTTTAACACTATGGGCTCTAGGACCGGTCCGCGCCCGCCACCTTTAACACTATGGGCTCTAGGACCGGTCCGCGCCCGCCACCTCTAAGCGGCGGGCTCCAGCAGGAAAAGCTGGATGCCGGAAAAGAGTGAGACAGGTAGCGCGCCAAAGTAAAAGTGGAACCGAGAGACAGAACGAGAGCAAGACAGACGGACAATTTAGCTGCTGCGGCTTATATGCAGGTGCGCTTTATAGTCCGGAAAGTACGGTATATTTAACCGGATGAAAGATTTTAGTCACGGACGTCTGGATCTTCAGTGATCAGAGCAACGAGCTGAGCTAGCTCGGTTAGCAGCGCCGAACTGGAGGAACACATGAAACGCCTTTATTCAGTGTTTCTACCTTTGATCACGGGGCCGTTTGCTTTGGGATCTGGTGGTGATCGTGGTTTGCTGTCACTCACTCAACACCGCTGATTCTAGGTGATAGGAAAGGAGCTTCAATGCTTCCTTTGTTATCTCCTTTTAGGAAACACCGGACTATCCGTGGGACGGCATTATCTCCTTTCCTGAAGAATGTTCTGGTGTTAACTAAAAGGGGATAACAAAGGAAGCATTGAAGCTCCTTTCCTATCGCCTAGAATCACCCCTTTCTGATCCCGGTCCCCTCCGTGAGGAAGCTTCCTGACGGATAACGGATTTTCTACCTGTGTGTTTGTGTCGCCTCCGTGAGCTGCTAATAACGGGTTTTTTTGCACTTCCTTCTTCAGGCTTCTGTTACGTGGAGTTTGAAGATCTGGAGTCTCTAAAGGAAGCGTTGACGTACGACGGAGCTGTGAGTATGAAGAAGTAGAGACACTACATACTGATACACACCTGAACATCAGCAGGAGAGGACTCTTTAAAGTAGAGACACTACATACTGATACACACCTGAACATCAGCAGGAGAGGACTCTTTAAAGTAGAGACACTACATACTGATACACACCTGAACATCAGCAGGAGAGGACTCTTTAAAGTAGAGACACTACATACTGATATACACCTGAACATCAGCAGGAGAGGACTCTTTAAAGTAGAGACACTACATACTGATATACACCTGAACATCAGCAGGGGAGGACTCTTTAAAGTAGAGACACTACATACTGATATACACCTGAACATCAGCAGGAGAGGACTCTTTAAAGTAGAGACACTACATACTGATATACACCTGGACATCAGCAGGAGAGGACTCTTTAAAGTAGAGACACTACGTACTGATACACACCTGAACATCAGCAGGAGAGGACTCTTTAAAGTAGAGACACTACACACTGATATACACCTGAACATCAGCAGGAGAGGACTCTTTAAAGTAGAGACACTACACACTGATATACACCTGAACATCAGCAGGAGAGGACTCTTTAAAGTAGAGACACTACGTACTGATACACACCTGAACATCAGCAGGAGAGGACTCTTTAAAGTAGAGACACTACATACTGATATACACCTGGACATCAGCAGGAGAGGACTCTTTAAAGTAGAGACACTACATACTGATATACACCTGAACATCGGCAGGAGAGGACTCTTTAAAGTAGAGACACTACGTACTGATACACACCTTAACATCAGCAGGAGAGGACTCTTTAAAGTAGAGACACTACGTACTGATACACACCTGAACATCAGCAGGAGAGGACTCTTTAAAGTAGAGACACTACACACTGATATACACCTGAACATCAGCAGGAGAGGACTCTTTAAAGTAGAGACACTACGTACTGATACACACCTGAACATCAGCAGAAGAGGACTCTTTAAAGTAGAGACACTACATACTGATATATACCTGAACATCAGCAGGAGAGGACTCTTTAAAGTAGAGACACTACATACTGATATACACCTGAACATCAGCAGGAGAGGACTCTTTAAAGTAGAGACACTACATGCTGATACACACCTGAACATCACTAGGAGAGGACTCTTTAAAGTAGAGACACTACATACTGATACACACCTGAACATCAGCAGGAGAGGACTCTTTAAAGTAGATACACTACATACTGATACACATCTGAACATCAGCAGGAGAGGACTCTTTAAAGTAGAGACACTACACACTGATATACACCTGAACATCAGCAGGAGAGGACTCTTTAAAGTAGAGACACGACATACTAATATACACCTGAACATCAGCAGGAGAGGACTCTTTAAAGTAGAGACACTACATACTGATATACACCTGAACATCAGCAGGAGAGGACTCTTTAAAGTAGAGACACTACATACTGATATACACCTGAACATCAGCAGGGGAGGACTCTTTAAAGTAGAGACACTACATACTGATATACACCTGAACATCAGCAGGAGAGGACTCTTTAAAGTAGAGACACTACATACTGATATACACCTGAACATCAGCAGGAGAGGACTCTTTAAAGTAGAGACGCTACATACTGATATACACCTGAACATCAGCAGGAGAGGACTCTTTAAAGTAGAGACACTACATACTGATATACACCTGAACATCAGCAGGAGAGGACTCTTTAAGTAGAGACACTACATGCTGATATACACCTGAACATCAGCAGGAGAGGACTCTTTAAAGTAGAGACACTACATACTGATATACACCTGAACATCAGCAGGAGAGGACTCTTTAAGTAGAGACACTACATGCTGATATACACCTGAACATCAGCAGGAGAGGACTCTTTAAAGTAGAGACACTACATACTGATATACACCTGAACATCAGCAGGAGAGGACTCTTTAAAGTAGAGACACTACATACTGATATACACCTGAACATCAGCAGGAGAGGACTCTTTAAAGTAGAGACGCTACATACTGATACACACCTGAACATCAGCAGGAGAGGACTCTTTAAAGTAGAGACACTACATACTGATATACACCTGAACATCAGCAGGAGAGGACTCTTTAAAGTAGAGACGCTACATACTGATATACACCTGAACATCAACAGGAGAGGACTCTTTAAAGTAGAGACACTACATACTGATATACACCTGAACATCAGCAGGAGAGGACTCTTTAAAGTAGAGACGCTACATACTGATATACACCTGAACATCAGCAGGAGAGGACTCTTTAAAGTAGAGACACTACATACTGATATACACCTGAACATCAGCAGGAGAGGACTCTTTAAAGTAGAGACACTACATACTGATATACACCTGAACATCAGCAGGAGAGGACTCTTTAAAGTAGAGACGCTACATACTGATACACACCTGAACATCAGCAGGAGAGGACTCTTTAAAGTAGAGACACTACATACTGATATACACCTGAACATCAGCAGGAGAGGACTCTTTAAAGTAGAGACGCTACATACTGATACACACCTGAACATCAGCAGGAGAGGACTCTTTAAAGTAGAGACACTACATACTGATATACACCTGAACATCAGCAGGAGAGGACTCTTTAAAGTAGAGACGCTACATACTGATATACACCTGAACATCAGCAGGAGAGGACTCTTTAAAGTAGAGACGCTACATACTGATATACACCTGAACATCAGCAGGAGAGGACTCTTTAAAGTAGAGACGCTACATACTGATATACACCTGAACATCAGCAGGAGAGGACTCTTTAAGTAGAGACACTACATGCTGATATACACCTGAACATCAGCAGGAGAGGACTCTTTAAAGTAGAGACACTACATACTGATATACACCTGAACATCAGCAGGAGAGGACTCTTTAAAGTAGAGACACTACATACTGATATACACCTGAACATCAGCAGGAGAGGACTCTTTAAAGTAGAGACGCTACATACTGATATACACCTGAACATCAGCAGGAGAGGACTCTTTAAAGTAGAGACGCTACATACTGATATACACCTGAACATCAGCAGGAGAGGACTCTTTAAAGTAGAGACGCTACATACTGATATACACCTGAACATCAGCAGGAGAGGACTCTTTAAAGTAGAGACACTACATACTGATATACACCTGAACATCAGCAGGAGAGGACTCTTTAAGTAGAGACACTACATGCTGATATACACCTGAACATCAGCAGGAGAGGACTCTTTAAAGTAGAGACACTACATACTGATATACACCTGAACATCAGCAGGAGAGGACTCTTTAAGTAGAGACACTACATGCTGATATACACCTGAACATCAGCAGGAGAGGACTCTTTAAAGTAGAGACACTACATACTGATATACACCTGAACATCAGCAGGAGAGGACTCTTTAAAGTAGAGACACTACATACTGATATACACCTGAACATCAGCAGGAGAGGACTCTTTAAAGTAGAGACGCTACATACTGATACACACCTGAACATCAGCAGGAGAGGACTCTTTAAAGTAGAGACACTACATACTGATATACACCTGAACATCAGCAGGAGAGGACTCTTTAAAGTAGAGACGCTACATACTGATATACACCTGAACATCAACAGGAGAGGACTCTTTAAAGTAGAGACACTACATACTGATATACACCTGAACATCAGCAGGAGAGGACTCTTTAAAGTAGAGACGCTACATACTGATATACACCTGAACATCAGCAGGAGAGGACTCTTTAAAGTAGAGACACTACATACTGATATACACCTGAACATCAGCAGGAGAGGACTCTTTAAAGTAGAGACACTACATACTGATATACACCTGAACATCAGCAGGAGAGGACTCTTTAAAGTAGAGACACTACATACTGATATACACCTGAACATCAGCAGGAGAGGACTCTTTAAAGTAGAGACACTACATACTGATATACACCTGAACATCAGCAGGAGAGGACTCTTTAAAGTAGAGACACTACACACTGATATACACCTGAACATCAGCAGGAGAGGACTCTTTAAAGTAGAGACACTACGTACTGATACACACCTGAACATCAGCAGGAGAGGACTCTTTAAAGTAGAGACACTACATACTGATATACACCTGGACATCAGCAGGAGAGGACTCTTTAAAGTAGAGACACTACATACTGATATACACCTGAACATCGGCAGGAGAGGACTCTTTAAAGTAGAGACACTACGTACTGATACACACCTTAACATCAGCAGGAGAGGACTCTTTAAAGTAGAGACACTATGTACTGATACACACCTGAACATCAGCAGGAGAGGACTCTTTAAAGTAGAGACACTACACACTGATATACACCTGAACATCAGCAGGAGAGGACTCTTTAAAGTAGAGACACTACGTACTGATACACACCTGAACATCAGCAGAAGAGGACTCTTTAAAGTAGAGACACTACATACTGATATATACCTGAACATCAGCAGGAGAGGACTCTTTAAAGTAGAGACACTACATACTGATATACACCTGAACATCAGCAGGAGAGGACTCTTTAAAGTAGAGACACTACATGCTGATACACACCTGAACATCACTAGGAGAGGACTCTTTAAAGTAGAGACACTACATACTGATACACACCTGAACATCAGCAGGAGAGGACTCTTTAAAGTAGATACACTACATACTGATACACATCTGAACATCAGCAGGAGAGGACTCTTTAAAGTAGAGACACAACATACTAATATACACCTGAACATCAGCAGGAGAGGACTCTTTAAAGTAGAGACACTACATACTGATATACACCTGAACATCAGCAGGAGAGGACTCTTTAAAGTAGAGACACTACATACTGATATACACCTGAACATCAGCAGGGGAGGACTCTTTAAAGTAGAGACACTACATACTGATATACACCTGAACATCAGCAGGAGAGGACTCTTTAAAGTAGAGACACTACATACTGATACACACCTGAACATCAGCAGGAGAGGACTCTTTAAAGTAGATACACTACATACTGATACACATCTGAACATCAGCAGGAGAGGACTCTTTAAAGTAGAGACACAACATACTAATATACACCTGAACATCAGCAGGAGAGGACTCTTTAAAGTAGAGACACTACATACTGATATACACCTGAACATCAGCAGGAGAGGACTCTTTAAAGTAGAGACACTACATACTGATATACACCTGAACATCAGCAGGGGAGGACTCTTTAAAGTAGAGACACTACATACTGATATACACCTGAACATCAGCAGGAGAGGACTCTTTAAAGTAGAGACACTACATA
>NW_027262202.1:10000-38421 GCF_902827115.2 Pseudochaenichthys georgianus | reverse complement strand
AGAAGAGGGGACCACTGTTGATGTAGAAGAGAAATGGAGAAGAGGGACACATGTTTGATGTAGACGGACATGAAGAAAGAGGGGACACATGTTGATGTAGGAAGATATATGGAGAAGCGGGGACACGTGTTGAGTAGAAGAGACATGAAGAGAGGGGGACACATGTTGAAGAAGAGGGGACACATGTTGATGTAGAAGAGACATGAAGAAGAGGGGACACATGTTGATGTAGAAGAGACATGGAGAAGAGGGGACACATGTTGAAGTAGAAGAGACATGAAGAAGAGGGGGACACATGTTGATGTAGAAGAGACATGAAGAAGGGGGGACACATGTTGAAGTAGAAGAGACATGAAGAAGAGGGGACACATGTTGATGTAGAAGAGACATGAAGAAGAGGGGACACATGTGGATGTAGAAGAGACATGAAGAAGAGGGGACACATGTTGATGTAGAAGAGACATGGAGAAGAGGGGACACATGTGGATGTAGAAGAGACATGAAGAAGAGGGGACACATGTTGATGAAGAAGAGACATGAAGAAGAGGGGACACATGTTGATGTAGAAGAGACATGAAGAAGAGGGGACACATGGTGATGTAGAAGAGACGTGAAGAAGAGGAGACACATGTTGATGTAGAAGAGACATGAAGAAGAGGGGACACATGTTGATGTAGAAGAGACATGGAGAAGAGGGGACACATGTGGATGTAGAAGAGACATGGAGAAGAGGGGACACATGTTGATGTAGAAGAGACCATGAGAAGAGGGGACACATGTTGATGTAGAAGAGACATGAAGAAGAGGGGACACATGGTGATGTAGAAGAGACGTGAAGAAGAGGAGACACATGTTGATGTAGAAGAGACATGAAGAAGAGGGGACACATGTTGATGTAGAAGAGACATGGAGAAGAGGGGACACATGTGGATGTAGAAGAGACATGGAGAAGAGGGGACACATGTTGATGTAGAAGAGACATGGAGAAGAGGGGACACATGTTGATGTACATCTAATGAGTGTTGCTGTGCAGGCTGACTCCTCCTCCACAGCACTGTTTTAATGAGCGTCTCCGAGGTGGAGAGCCCGGCTGTGTGAGGAAGGAAGCTCTCCATGAATCACCAGCAGCGCTGCTTTGATCACTCAGCAAGAATGAAGGCCTGCAGTTACTTTATCGCCCTCAGTCATTCCTCATCAGAGACACGGCAGCAACACAAAAAGTCCCCAATAATTGTTCCCGTACAGGGGAGAGTACGAGAGTAGTGGTCACTGCTGTACTCGTGTAGACACTTCCTCTGAAGTGATTGAAGGGCCGTATAAAGTAACTAAGTAGATTTACTTTTTTGAGGTACTTTACTTGAGTATTTCCATGTTATGCTACTGTGTACTTCTCCTCCACTACATGTATTTAATACCTTTAGTTACTTCACAGATCTGGATGAATGATGTGAAATATAATCAAGTGTTGAATCAGACTTTAGTTCCACCTGGAGTAAATCCACCAGCTACCCTGCAGTCTACAAAGTACTTCAGACTAGCTGCACCTTCACCAGCTACCCTGCAGTCTACAAAGTACTTCAGACTAGCTGCACCTTCACCAGCTACCCTGCAGTCTACAAAGTACTTCAGACTAGCTGCACCTTCACCAGCTACCCTGCAGTCTACAAAGTACTTCAGACTAGCTGCTCCTTCACCAGCTACCCTGCAGTCTACAAAGTACTTCAGACTAGCTGCACCTTCACCAGCTTTGAGAACACTTTCATGATCAATCATTATAAAACATATCATATATATTATTCTGAAATGGACCAATCTGCACAACGACTACTTTGACTGTCTTTAGATGATAATACAATGAATACATGCAGTTTAATATTCACAGTACAGTATTACTTCAAACTTATACACTGGTTTATTATGATACTTTGAGACAGACTGTTGCATCACACACACACACACACACACACACACACACACACACACACACACACACACACACACACACACACACACACACACACACACACACACACACACACACACACACACACACACACACACACACACACACACACACACACACACACACACACACACACACACACACACACACACACACACACACACACACACACACCTAACCCTAACCCTAAACCTAGCCAAGTCTTCACCCTAAAATTAATGACCCCCCTTATGGGGACCTCCATTTTGTCCCCATAAGGGAGGCGGGTCCCCACACGTGACTATGTAAACAGATTTAGGTCCCCACAAGTATAGTAATACTAGGCCACACACACACACACACACACACACACACACACACACACACACACACACACACACACACACACACACACACACACACACACACACACACACACACACACACACACACACAGATATGACTAGTTTCAATGCCGTCATATCGATTCAACATCGTCCTTTAAAGTCTATTTATTCCATTTGCGTTTCTCTCATGCTCTGCCAACCTTCAATTTTGCTGTCATGTTTTGGTGTGCGTGTGCGTGTTGATGTGGACTCGAGTCCTTTGCTCTCACTAGAAAGCAGGACACAAGAGCGGTCATTGTGTTCTTTACACACTGAGTTCAGTGCAACAGCTGCTCTTCTCTCTCTTTTCAGTTCTTCAGACGCTTAAATTCCCTCTCTGCTTTATGACCGGTTCCCAGGCCGGTCGCTTGTTTGGATTCTTTCAGTTGTTTCTCACTTTTTGACTTTGCTGGAGGTGGCGATGATAAGCTAGGGGGTAACGCGAATTCCTGCCAAATTGCAAAAGACTTTATTTATTCAAGTAATCATCAATTAACTTCCAGCCACCTCACCCACGTTGACCCGTCGTCAGACATGTTTGTTTGGTTTTACCCAGAGACTTTAATCTGTTTCTCATCACAGTTTCTGCTCTTAACAGCCTGTCAACGGAGAGGATTGAAAACTGGCAACGTAAGACATCTTTCCTTCCAGCGATGCGGAGATTTTTTCGTTATTCAAGAGAATTTCAAGACGATTGTTGATGGTAATTTATCAGTTTTTGCGCTCATGACAATATTAGATTCAGAGCCTTATGGTTACTGATCAGGCCAGCTTCCACACGCACGCACACACACACACACACACACACACACACACACACACACACACACACACACACACACACACACACACGACTGATAAATAATTGGGCACACACTCACCAAACACACACACTTACGGCCACAGGGGTGTTGATGCATTAGCGCGTGCCGAAAGACGGCTCGAAGTAAGGAACTGAAATGACAGGGCACTAAAAATATAATGGACAGATTGTTTTTGATATCGGTACAGATTTTCACCGTCATCGCTACATATCTATTATTCTTTAATTTAGTTTCTGTATTTGCGTACGTGTTTCTGAATATGTCATGTCTTGAAGCTGGAAGTGTTCTGGGACAAACTGACAATATCCCAAAATAATGTTGGGTTTCTTTCGATAACGAGGAGAAAGTTTGTGAAAGCTTTGAACGTGTTGTTCCTCCATTACACACCAGAACTGAATAGAAGTAACAAATAAATAATAAATAATTGTCATCGTCTTCGAAAAATATTTTTGATTCTGCAGTGCCAGTAAATCCTATTAGCCACGAGATAAAGAAGTCAACAAAAGAAGAAAATGGACTAAAAAAATTATATTTGACACACACACACACACGCACACGCACACACACACACACACACACACACACACACACACACACACACACACATTCAGTACTACCAACAGTTGTTAATTCCTTAACAATAACATTCTTTGCCAATTCCTAATATCTTAAACCCTCCATGATTATTTTTAAGACTCAGCAAGATTGAGCTAAGTATTCAGTTGGGTATTTAGAAGTAACATTCATTTCTGATTAGGATGTGTGATTATAACAACATTCAATCTGGTGGTGGATTCAGATAAAGCAACACATCCACCCACCATCTCCCTCCTACTCACATATGAATGCAATCAACTAAGCAGCCAACAACAAGGAGGAGGAGGAGACTAAAACACCCTTGATGCAAAGCATGTGATTTAGCACACAGAAGGATTCAAACTTGTACTTCCGGATCCACTCTTGTGTTTTTCAATGTTCTGTTTCATATTCATGTAAATAAAATCCAAATACAGAAAAAAGTCTTACATGTGTATTTTTGATCCTCACTTATTTGTTTTCCCTTTAAATCCCCTGAACCTGCAAACACAAACCGCTTCCTGTGCACGGATCGCTTTGCATACGTGTTTGGGTTTTTTGAGACTCCTGACGGTCAGCCGATTCGTACTTGTATTTTTTTCTATCTATAGCCAATCAGATGTCTCCTCCATTCTAAGCCAATCACATGAGCGCGCCCCCACGAGGGTAGATTTATTGCGTTCATGACGTAGCGCTTCATGTACGCATTTTGCGCAGTCCGGAGCTGACAGGTCCACGGAGCCTGCCTGCATGCGCTAATCTCAGGACACCTCCACTCTCAGGACAGCGCTTATTAAGGCACAGCGCCACTCTCCGAACCAGTGATGAATGCTTGTTTACACAAACGGCCAGTGGCGTTTCTATATGTATAAAAGTGGTGGGGCACAAAAAACTCAGATGTCTAAATATAAGCTTCTGCAGTGAGGTTCATGGCTGGTGAGGCACTGGCACTGACTCTTCAGGTTTATAAATATTATATTTTGACCTAAATCAAAATATAATATTATTTTCAAATGCTTTTTTTGTCTGATGTTTCAATTACTTTTAAACAGACAGTTCAACAGAAGGATACCCACAAGAATGTAATTTTATCATTTAAATATTTAATTGTTCTCTCTTAGTAAGATCCCATTTTCAATAAAATTGCAGTCCATTTGCCTATCCTTCTGGACAAACATCTCTATTACTTTTTTGTAAAAGTCCTCCTTATCTTCTTGTAGTTTCAAAAGTCTATCATAAATCTAATCTAATCGATAGATTTATGATTCGAAAATTATAAAGTAGGGTAGACATGTGGATATTATCCGGCTGAACAAAACGTTCATTTATCTAACAGGTTCGTTTCCCACAGATCTTATTTTGAGCTGTTTTCTAAAATCCTATGGAGAAATCTCATTGCTTTTAGGTAGAGGGAAGCCATGCGCAGCTTACTTCCTGGTTTTAGGACGCGTCACTGCAGCTCTCTCTCTCTCTCCTCTTCACACACCACACTTTTCGCGGCACACGTACTTACAGCCAATCAGCTCTGAATGATGTGAGATGACGTATGGTGGGGATGGCAGCACTTTGCCCCTATGGTCATTATGTTTTGCCACACACATTAAATAGGAAAATACTCTGAGCATGCGCAGTGTAGTTTTTACAGTCACCATTGACTTAAACAGGGAGAGGGAGGGGCAGGATCGGGTTTTGTCCCACATGGCTCTAAACAGCTCAATAGGCACACACTGATAGTGTGTGCATATTGAGCAGTGTGACACTGTAGACACTAATTAGAAGAACACATACTAAAACAGCAATGTACAGACGAATCAGATGATTAAACATGATCTTAAAATATATTTTATATATATATATTTTTTTTTTCCGCATTTTTTTGTAATCATTATTTTTAATACTTTCTGCTGACACTAGGTGGGGCTGTGCCCCACCTACCCCTAATGACCAGTCGCCACTGCAAACGGCAGGCAAAACCGTTTTAAATGTGTGTTTCCTGTGTGGCGAATACAGCTGCTTTATTTATGTCTGTATGAAGTTGTTGTGAGTGTGGAGAGAGCAGCTACAGGTTAGCTTAGCCAGTGGTTTTCAAACTGTGGGGCGTGACCCCTGGTGGGTCGCGGAGGTACTGCAGGGGGGTCGCGGGAAGATTTTTTAATTTTATTATTTTCTCCTTTTAGCTTTGTGAAGCACCTTGAGATGACGTTGTTTTTAAAGTGTGCCAATATAAATCAAATGTATTGTTATTATTATTATTCAATTGTAAACAAACACTGCTCGAAAAAAATCTCTCATTGGCCAGAGAGCTGTGGGCATAACGCTGCCTTTTGCAACATCCTACTTGCGTGAGATAGGCTTTTCTTGCTGCCATCAAAACCAAATACAGATCAAAGCTGAACATTGAGAATGAACTGAGAGGCAGTCTCAAAACAGCAGCCCCGCTTTGAGAAGATCTGCAAGAGAAATCAAGCACACACAAGTCATTGATAGGCTATGTGTGGAATAGGAATGGTAGAGTGATGTGATCGTTTGCAACCTGCAGTAGAAATAGTAGTTCATTAATATATTTTCCTGAAAGAAATTTGAATTTAAAAATCTACTACTCAGGGAAGAAGGCCTGCTAGTTTGAATTAGGCCAAATTAATTCACAGTATCTATTACAAGCGCTTTTGTTCATGTGTAATCCATAATAAAATATACAATTATTGTTGGATCTTTATGTCTTATTATTATTAGTAGAGAAAATGTAATGTTTTTACAACAATATCCAATTAATCCTACCAATACAGATGGGAACCGGGTTGGGGGGGTCCCGAAAATATTTCCAATACCCAAGGGGGTCCCGCCGGTCATTATCGGCTGATATTCACTCTTAATAGTTTGATCGGTGCCGATCAGGAGAGCTGGATCTGATCGATATGGACATAAACGAGAGTGAAGTGTAACCGGACACGAGAGAGAGATCAGATCAGCTGCTGAGTCTGACGGAGACACGCTGCTCTGCATGATCACCTGAAGCTCTGCCCTCTGTTTAGTACGGAGCCCCCTAGGGGACATGGAGAAGAAAAAAAAAAAAAAAGTGAAAAAATAAATATATTTCATTTAGTACTTCCTGGTCAGTTCGGCTGCTACGGCAACACAGAAACCACAACAATGGAGCGGTTCATCGATTTTACTTTGAGCTTGGCCTTAAATATAAAGATATAACATCAGTGCTTGGCAATAATAACTCATGAACATAACGTTGTAAAAATACAAACAACATGACTTTACAATCATAGCAAGGTAGACAACGAGCTACAGTGTCATTTTTATCAGAACAGTTTGATACGCGCCGTCATCCGAGCTAAACATCAAGCATTGGTCACAATCTGCAGCTGGAGGAGGGAGAGGAGGAGTGCTTAGGGACCGTCTACAAACGATCTCTCAAAACATTTATTTTTTAAAAGAATTTTTTTTTTCTTCTCCATGTCCCCTAGGGGGCTCCGTAGTTTAGCGAGCTGACCGGACAGCGCAAAATGCGTATATGTGTATAAGTGTCATGAACGCAAGAAATCTACCCTCGT
The DNA here is from genome assembly GCF_902827115.2 of Pseudochaenichthys georgianus. Classification (NCBI taxonomy): domain Eukaryota; kingdom Metazoa; phylum Chordata; class Actinopteri; order Perciformes; family Channichthyidae; genus Pseudochaenichthys; species Pseudochaenichthys georgianus. Next base: position 31,130 of record NW_027262202.1, on the reverse strand, counting down.
GGGGGCGCGCTCATGTGATTGGCTTAGAATGAAGGAGACATCTGATTGGCTATAGATAGAAAAAATTACAAGTACGAATTGGGTGACCGTCAGGAGATCAGGGGATTTAAACAGAAGACAAATATGTGAGGATCAAAAATACACATGTAAAACTTTTCCTGTATTTGGATTTTATTTACATGTATATGAAACGGAACACATTTGTGTGTGGATCCGGAAATACAAGTGTGAATCCTTCTGTGTGCACGTGTGTATTATGAGACTGCTCTGAAGCCCGCTTACATCCACCCCAATTCAACACTCTGCTTTTCATCCTCCTCTGAGCTCCTCGGACGCTGCCTCTTCCAAAACATGCAAACAACAGCGTGGAGGGTCCGCCGCCGCCGGTGTGTTTGACGATCAATGCAATCACACACACACACACACACACACACACACACACACACACACACACACACACACACACACACACACACACACACACACACACACACACACACACACACACACACACACACACACACACACACACACACACACACACACACACACACACACACACACACACACACACACACACACACACACACACACACACACACACACACACACACACACACACACACACAGCTTCAGGCACACTAAGCTGTGTCTGGCTGTGCATGTGCAGGTAATATGTGTTTGCTGAGCCCAGGTGTGATTAACATCCATTTCGAAATGTGGGTTTTGGTCCAAATTGAAAGAGGAAATGTACCTTTTGTTGCTGCTATAGTGCCCATACATTATTATATGCACTGTCGTTTGGTCAAGATGGTTTGGAAACATAGGTAGGTGTAGATGTAGCTCCTTTTTGTGTGTGCCTCTGTCCATGTGTGTGCACTGCAGGCGTAGGTGGAGATGTGAAGTGTCTCTGTGTGTGTGTATCCGTGACATGTATTCATATTGATTTGGTCTGTGTGTGTGTGTGTGTGTGTGGGGTGGGGACTGAGCCAGGACTGAATTTAAATGCGGGTCATTGTGCAGCTTGAAGATTGAGGTTGCGTCTGCCGCTCTGCTCTCAGGATACAAATCCCTCCAACATGCCACGCATACTGAACGCCTCCTCCCTCCCACTGCCAACTGCCATCGCAGGTGATCTGCAAAGCGCCATTTCCCCCCGTCTTTGACGTGTTTCAGAGGCTGAGGAACCTGACAAGGACACTGGGACAATAGATTGATGCAGGAATGTGTGTGTGGCCGACAGATTCTTATTATTTAATTCCTCTGACTCACTCATTAGACTTGGACGAAGCAGGTCTTTAATTATTATTCAGTGTGGGCTAATTAAGGATGGAAATATGGTGTGAACGAATAGGTGACTTGTTGATGGTGTCGTTCATTTTCCATTTCGAAAGAAGGAGAAAGCAGAAGAAATAGGTTGTTTTTCTTCAATGATTTAGTATTGCATCTTCTTAAAGTATTGCATCTTCTTAAAGCTCAGAAGCGTACAGACCTTACTGGAAATGTGTTTGAATGAACTAACATTTCCGTCGGACGTCAGAAATGTTAAAACCGTCCACTTTCTCAATCATTATGTTCAGAAATCCCAATGCAATCAATCTCAATCTTTATTTATTTATATTACACATTTAAAACAACCTTCGGCTGACCAAAGTGCTGTACAGGGCAGGCAGTAACTACAATAGTGAATAACCCAATGGGAGTACGATAATAAAAACAATAATTAAAAACATAATAAAAAGCACAATAACTAGAAACATATAAAAAATAAATAAATAAAAAACACATACAAATATAAAAATGTAATGCTCAACTAGTATTAAAAGCCAGTGCAAATTGATCTTTCCTCTTAGGACCTCAGCTCTGTGAGAAACATATTCCACAAACACATTAGGAGAACAGGTGAAGGTTGAGAAAAATAGGGACTTTCTTTACCCAAATTATAACAAATCTCTTGGATTGGGTAATACAATCAACAAAGATGAAGAAGTTGTTAAGTATATATAATAGAAACATATTCCTTAGTTGTATAGGGATGAAAAAAAAAACGTCTTTACTGACAGAAGGGTTGCTTGGGGAAAGGGTTTCCTGTGAACACCCCTCTGATTTCCCGTTGATGGAACAGTCCAATTATCCAGTCACATCCACTGAGGCAGGTGTAACTCAGCAGCTAAAAGGTTAGCACTTTAGACATTACTAAATTAAACAAGATTGCAAACACTCAATCTGGTTAAATAAAGTTGGTGAAAAATAACTCAATCTTTAAAGATGGCTGGTTGGTTGTGATGTTTGTAGTTACAGCCTTCACGGCGTAATGCAGGGATTTGCTTGTAATCACACTGAAGTAGTTTAATGGCGCTTTTCCACTGCAGGGCCTCGCGCGGCTTAGTACGGTATGGTTAGGCCTTGGTTGGCCAGGCTCACTTTATGCTGCGTTTCCATTACAGTTTAGTAGCTGGGGCAGTAACTATAGTAACACAGTGTAGGCGGAGCCGTGACGTCATCAAAAAACAACATTAGCCGTTAGCTGTTAGCACTCAGAGCTCACAGCTCCTCATATCTGTTCAGAAACTAGACAGAAGTGAAACAAGTACAAACCACAGACTGCCTGTGTCATGGAGAATACAGTCGCTGGTTTATTTATGTCTGTAGGCCGTTGGTGTGAGTGTGGACGGTCGGAGCATATACTGCGTTAGCTTAGCCAAGCTACATTTAGAAAACACGCATTTTAAAAGGTGTTTCTCTGCCGTCTGTCTGCAGACTCGTCAAAGCATTAATTCATGGTTTTTACTAACCGGTATCAGTGTGTTGTTACTTCGGCATCATTTTGAAACGTGTATTACAATTAAATCACGGTCAAATATGTCCATCTTGTTGTAGTTGTAGCCACTCACGTCACTAGTTTAGCATACTCAGCCCGGTTGTTGGCCCGGAAAGAACCTCGATTTTGGAAGGCCAGGGCCCGCTTTTTTTGTTGCTTAAACCGTGCTACGTGCTGCAGTGGAAAAGCGCCATAAGAAAATAAACCCAAGCCAGTTCACATGGAAGCTCTGGTTGCTGTAGCACTTAGCTTTTTGCCATTATGATATATTTGACACAGCTTCTTACGATGAGTAACATATTCCAGTCTTATTTATATCTGTTTTCTGTTCATAATACGCTGAATTCATTGAATGAACACTGATTTTCTGTCTTTTTGTTCAATAAGTTGAGAGAAAAGGCCTAAAAACCCTCAATACTTGTTATGTCTGTACGTGTAGGATTCAGTTAAGTGTACTTCTTCCTACTCGTCATCTTTCACGGTGACATTGTGATCTCATGTTTTCAGAAAGCTCCTTTTCTTACAAACACAAAGGCGGCCGGCTGCAGAGATTCTGCCCCTTTTCTCCCTCAGCGCATAAATCCACCGCCGCCCGACACTCTCTAATCCCTTTTGATGTGATATTCACATCTGCTCGAGTAATCCTCCAAACGGTATCTTCTCCACAGCTTTCCGTTTCTACCAAAAACCTCAGCATCGAACCCCCAGAAGGCGGCTTAGCTGGCGAACAAATTATCCTCCACGGTCTAAATGGATTTTAATTTGTGACTGTGCAACATTAAGGTGATTTCACCGGTGCCGGAGCTTAATGATTGAGATTTGCTTTGTTAAAATGATAATGATGAGGGTCAGCTACATTATCTACGGTGCGTTCGTTAAAGGTGGGGTAGGTAAGTTTCAGAAACCGGCTCGAGATACACTTTTTGTTATATTCCATGGAATGCTCTTAACATCCCGATAGCAAAGAATATCTGAAGTGCTTTGACAAAAAATCCATAAAAAAATTTCATCTGTAGAAGCCGTAATACTGTAAAAAGTACAAGATGGCCTACCTGCCTGTCAGTCCTCCATCGGGGCACAAACCTATCTCGTGCCCTCATTGGTCATGTGTGTGTTGGAGGAGGGGCTCTGTGAGGAAGTGGCAGATTTTATCCGGTTGTATATTTTCAAATTCTAGCGATCTCGAGCCGGTTTCTTAAACTTACCTACCCCACCTTTAACGATTGAGATTTGCTTTGTTAAAATGATAAATAACTACATTTTTCACAAACTGTTTGTATATTTTCACTGATGTGTCTTTTTGATCCAGCAGTCACCTTAGCCAGACATTATGTATAAACGCTATGTAAAAACATTTTTGTATACAGGTAAAGTACTATAAGCAATACTATAAATACTCTGCTTCAAGTAAAACACAAGTATATTGTTCGTATTTCTAATCTAGCTCAGGTAAAACTACAAAAGCATTAGGAATATATAATAAAATGTGTTTATATACTTTTTAAGATTTAAAACCATTTTCGATATTTTTCTGCTCAACAAAGAGGAACAGGACCAGATAAATTACATTAATCTAAACATGGTATTATATTTCATGTTAAATTATGGAATATCAGGGGGTCCGGCGCGGGGTCTTAAAAAGTGTTAAAAGTTGATAAATCAATTTAGCGAAAATGAAGGCTATTAAAAAGTATGAAACGGCATTTCCCAAGGTATTAAATGTTGTATCTTGTTTTCACTAAGTATCTGAATGGTCCAAAGAGGTTGTATTCCACCGTCTGCCTGAATGTAGTCATGGCGTAGGTGTGTCGTGAGATTCTGTGGAGTTTATTGATGGCATCCCGTTGGGCTTGACGTCATCTGAACAGGACATCGCACGCTCACTGCTCGATAGCGCGAAGGTCCGTTTACGCCGGTTGCTAAGCAACATCGTTATGGGGAAATGCAAGTCTGCGTCCAAACGGTTGGAAGATAAGGAGGAAGGACACTCAATACTGTATGTAGTCAATGTGAGGTAAAGTGTGTCGCCAAGGTAACCGGTTAGAACTCCAAGTGGGGACGAGGTCTTAAGATGTATGGAAAGGGTCTTAAAGAAGGTCTTGCATCTGACTTCAGGATTCCTGCAGAGACCCTGGGACATCTTAATGTCCCATCATCCTTTGTAGACATGCCATGAGAGTACAAAGTACATCATATCTACTGATGGGAATTACTTTCCATTTATATTTAATTTAATATTCCATTCACTTCACTCTTAATGTGAATAATATCCTGCTTTACTTTGTGTCTTTCAGAAATGTTTTATTGTCAGTTCATAGATTTCTTTTATCTTCACGGTCTACTGTACATTTTGTTTTAATTCTATTTTGAGATGTTTAAGTTCTAGTATTGTTTATTTCTACTCTTTAGTTTCTACTTATGAGCAATGTTTTGTTTTGTTGTTTTCTACGCTGCCGCAACGCAAACATTTCCAATTTTTGATCATTAAAGTACCTCTTATCTTATCTCACTTCTTTGGGATCGATGTTTCAATAAGTTAATAATCACTCTGAAGAGCATTTCTCTGCTAAAGGGAAACACTTAAGTTAAAGGTCCCCTGTTCTGCAAAATCCACGTCTTCATGTCTCTTCTACATCAACATGTGTCCCCTCTTCTCCATGTCTCTTCTACATCAACATGTGTCCCCTCTTCTTCATGTCTCTTCTACATCAACATGTGTCCCCTCTTCTTCATGTCTCTTCTACATCAACATGTGTCCCCTCTTCTTCATGTCTCTTCTACATCAACATGTGTCCCCTCTTCTCCATGTCTCTTCTACATCAACATGTGTCCGCTCTTCTTCATGTCTCTTCTACATCAACATGTGTCCCCTCTTCTTCATGTCTCTTCTACATCAACATGTGTCCCCTCTTCTTCATGTCTCTTCTACATCAACATGTGTCCCCTCTTCTTCACGTCTCTTCTACATCAACATGTGTCCCCTCTTCTTCATGTCGCTCGTTCTGTTTCTGCGTCCTCTTCCCAAAGACTGACACGCTGACAGCTTAATTATAACTTCTTTTGATCCGCAAACTCTGGCAGAGTCTGAAATGTGAGGAGGGGGAGTCGTCCGTCTCCCAGGGTGACGCACTCGTTGTTTTGACTTTCAAGCCTCTTGGATGGTTTTAAATGGAAAGCAGCAACGTTTCTGGACGGTGTTACTAAAGTACGTTATTACACGGCTTAGTTGAATAATAGTAATTTAATAATAAACAGGACACCAGTTATGTGCAGCCCTGATTATATGCTTTAGGAGCTGTAGGTGTGTGTGTGGTACAGTGTGTAGGTGTGTGTGTGTGTGTGTGTGTGTGTGTGTGTGTGTGTGTGTGTGTGGTACAGTGTGTGGGTGTGTGTGTGTGGTACAGTGTGTAGGTGTGTGTGTGTGGTACAGTGTGTGGGTGTGTGTGTGTGTGTGTGTGTGTGTGTGTGTGTGGTACAGTGTGTGGGTGTGTGTGTGTGGTACAGTGTGTAGGTGTGTGTGTGGTACAGTGTGTAGGTGTGTGTGTGTGTGTGGTACAGTGTGTGGGTGTGTGTGTGGTACAGTGTGTAGGTGTGTGTGTGGTACAGTGTGTACAGTAGGTGTATGTGGTACAGTGTGTAGGTGTGTGTGTGTGTGGTACAGTGTGTACAGTAGGTGTGTGTGGTACAGTGTGTACAGTAGGTGTGTGTGTGGTACAGTAGGTGTGTGTGGTACGGTGTGTGTGTGGTACAGTGTGTAGGTGTGTGTGGAACAGTGTGTGGGTGTGTGTGTGGTACAGTGTGTAGGTGTGTGTGTGGTACAGTGTGTGGGTGTGTGTGTGGTACAGTGTGTAGGTGTGTGTGGTACAGTGTGTAGGTGTGTGTGTGTGTGTGTGTGGTGTGTGTCTGTGTGTGTGTGTGTGGTACAGTGTGTGGGTGTGTGTGTGGTACAGTGTGTAGGTGTGTGTGTGGTACAGTGTGTGTGTGTGTGTGTGTGTGTGGTACAGTGTGTGGGTGTGTGTGTGTGGTACAGTGTGTAGGTGTGTGTGTGTGGTACAGTGTGTGGGTGTGTGTGTGTGTGTGTGTGTGTGTGTGTGTGTGTGTGTGTGTGTGTGTGTGTGTGTGGTACAGTGTGTGGGTGTGTGTGTGTGGTACAGTGTGTAGGTGTGTGTGTGGTACAGTGTGTAGGTGTGTGTGTGTGTGGTACAGTGTGTGGGTGTGTGTGTGGTACAGTGTGTAGGTGTGTGTGTGGTACAGTGTGTACAGTAGGTGTATGTGGTACAGTGTGTAGGTGTGTGTGGGTGTGTGTGTGTGTGGTACAGTGTGTACAGTAGGTGTGTGTGGTACAGTGTGTACAGTAGGTGTGTGTGTGGTACAGTGTGTACAGTAGGTGTGTGTGGTACGGTGTGTGTGTGGTACGGTGTGTAGGTGTGTGTGGAACAGTGTGTGGGTGTGTGTGTGGTACAGTGTGTAGGTGTGTGTGGTACAGTGTGTGGGTGTGTGTGTGGTACAGTGTGTAGGTGTGTGTGGTACAGTGTGTAGGTGTGTGTGTGTGTGTGTGTGTGTGTGTGTGTGTGGTACAGTGTGTGGGTGTGTGTGTGGTACAGTGTGTAGGTGTGTGTGTGGTACAGTGTGTAGGTGTGTGTGTGGTACAGTGTGTAGGTGTGTGTGTGGTACAGTGTGTGGGTGTGTGTGTGGTACAGTGTGTAGGTGTGTGTGGTACAGTGTGTAGGTGTGTGTGGTACAGTGTGTAGGTGTGTGTGTGTGGTACAGTGTGTGGGTGTGTGTGTGGTACAGTGTGTAGGTGTGTGTGTGGTACAGTGTGTAGGTGTGTGTGTGGTACAGTGTGTAGGTGTGTGTGTGGTACAGTGTGTAGGTGTGTGTGGGTGTGTGTGTGGTACAGTGTGTACAGTAGGTGTGTATGGTACAGTGTGTAGGTGTGTGTGTGTGGTACAGTGTGTACAGTAGGTGTGTGTGGTACGGTGTGTGTGTGGTACAGTGTGTAGGTGTGTGTGGAACAGTGTGTGGGTGTGTGTGTGGTACAGTGTGTAGGTGTGTGTGTGGTACAGTGTGTAGGTGTGTGTGATACAGTGTGTAGGTGTGTGTGTGGTACAGTGTGTAGGTGTGTGTGTGGTACAGTGTGTAGGTGTGTGTGTGGTACAGTGTGTAGGTGTGTGTGTGTGGTACAGTGTGTGGGTGTGTGTGTGGTACAGTGTGTAGGTGTGTGTGTGGTACAGTGTGTAGGTGTGTGTGGTACAGTGTGTAGGTGTGTGTGTGTGTGTGGTACAGTGTGTGGGTGTGTGTGTGGTACAGTGTGTGGGTGTGTGTGTGGTACAGTGTGTACAGTAGGTGTATGTGGGTGTGTGTGGGTGTGTGTGTGGTACAGTGTGTACAGTAGGTGTGTATGGTACAGTGTGTAGGTGTGTGTGTGGTACAGTGTGTACAGTAGGTGTGTGTGGTACGGTGTGTGTGTGGTACAGTGTGTAGGTGTGTGTGTGGTACAGTGTGTGGGGTGTGTGTGTGTGTGTGTGTGTGGTACAGTGTGTAGGTGTGTGTGTGGTACAGTGTGTGGGGGTGTGTGTGTAGGTGTGTGTGTGGTACAGTGTGTGGTACAGTGTGTGGGTGGTACAGTGTGTAGGTGTGTGTGCGTGTGGTACAGTGTGTGGGTGTGTGTGTGGTACAGTGTGTAGGTGTGTGTGTGGTACAGTGTGTAGGTGTGTGTGTGGTACAGTGTGTAGGTGTGTGTGTGGTACAGTGTGTAGGTGTGTGTGTGGTACAGTGTGTAGGTGTGTGTGTGGTACAGTGTGTAGGTGTGTTTGTGGTACAGTGTGTAGGTGTGTGTGTGGTACAGTGTGTAGGTGTGTGTGTGGTACAGTGTGTAGGTGTGTGTGTGGTACAGTGTGTAGGTGTGTGTGTGGTACAGTGTATAGGTGTGTGTGGTACAGTGTGTAGGTGTGTGTGTGGTACAGTGTGTAGGTGTGTGTGTGGTACAGTGTGTGGGTGTGTGTGTGTGTGTGGTACAGTGTGTAGGTGTGTGTGTGTGTGTGTGTGTGTGTGTGGTACAGTGTGTAGGTGTGTGTGGTACAGTGTGTGGGTGTGTGTGTGGTACAGTGTGTAGGTGTGTGTGTGGTACAGTGTGTAGGTGTGTGTGGTACAGTGTGTGGGTGTGTGTGTGGTACAGTGTGTAGGTGTGTGTGTGGTACAGTGTGTAGGTGTGTGTGTGGTACAGTGTGTAGGTGTGTGTGTGGTACAGTGTGTGGTACAGTGTGTAGGTGTGTGTGTGGTACAGTGTGTGGGTGTGTGTGTGGTACAGTGTGTAGGTGTGTGTGTGGTACAGTGTGTGGGTGTGTGTGTGGTACAGTGTGTGGGTGTGTGTGTGGTACAGTGTGTAGGTGTGTGTGTGGTACAGTGTGTGGGTGTGTGTGTGGTACAGTGTGTAGGTGTGTGTGTGGTACAGTGTGTAGGTGTGTGTGTGTGTGTGTGGTACAGTGTGTAGGTGTGTGTGTGGTACAGTGTGTAGGTGTGTGTGGTACAGTGTGTAGGTGTGTGTGGTACAGTACGGTGTGTGTGGTACAGTGTGTAGGTGTGTGTGTGGTACAGTGTGTAGGTGTGTGTGGTACAGTGTGTAGGTGTGTGTGGTACAGTGTGTGGTACAGTGTGTAGGTGTGTGTGTGTGTGGTACAGTGTGTGTGGTACAGTGTGTAGGTGTGTGTGTGGTACAGTGTGTAGGTGTGTGTGTGGTACAGTGTGTAGGTGTGTGTGTGTGTGTGTGGTACAGTGTGTATGTGTGTGTGGTACAGTGTGTAGGTGTGTGTGGTACAGTGTGTAGGTGTGTGTGGTACAGTGTGTAGGTGTGTGTGTGTGTGGTACAGTGTGTAGGTGTGTGTGTGTGTGTGTGTGTGTGTGTGTGTGTGTGTGTGTGTGGTACAGTGTGTAGGTGTGTGTGTGTGTGTGTGTGTGTGTGTGTGTGTTGTGTACAGTGTGTAGTGTGTGTGTGGTACAGTGTGTAGGTGTGTGTGGTACAGTGTGTATGTGTGTGTGGTACAGTGTGTATGTGTGTGTGGTACAGTGTGTATGTGTGTGTGGTACAGTGTGTAGGTGTGTGTGTGGTACAGTGTGTAGGTGTGTGTGGTACAGTGTGTAGGTGTGTGTGGTACAGTGTGTAGGTGTGTGTGGTACAGTGTGTAGGTGTGTGTGGTACAGTGTATGTGTGTGGTAAGTGTGTACAGGTGTGGTACAGGTGTGTGTGTGGTACAGTGTGTATGTGTGTGTGGTACAGTGTGTAGGTGTGTGTGGTACAGTGTGTAGGTGTGTGTGGTACAGTGTGTAGGTGTGTGTGGTACAGTGTGTAGGTGTGTGTCTTATAATACTACATTAGTTGCATATACTGGTTGTCATGGCAGAGGAGATATATACAGATAATATAACACTTAAAAAGTTTAGAATAATGATTGGATTTAGGACAAAAACTGTGCATTTCAGAACGACGAATGTCCAGCAAACAACCTGACGGACAACAAAACGAGCTTTGCCTGGTTATTCAGAAAGTCGTCTCCTTTCAGGAAACATCCCACCTCAAAGACTCAAAGCCAAAGTGATATTTGCAGCAGTTCAAACACCATATTTGACATTCTGGTGATTATATGACCGTATTTCTTACTTTACTTTTGTTAGAGAATCTTTCTTCTCTCTTCCTAAGTGTCAAAGAATAATTCTTCCTTACTAGTAAGATATTTAACATTTACGGTGTGTTTACATTTACGATCAGCCCTGCTCCTTATCGTCCGTAAGGAATGTGATAATGCAGTCGTATGTTGATACTATACGTGTTATGGCTTGACCTGGCGGCTTTACGCTAAGCTCCACAGATGAGAGACATCTCCTGTGTCTCCAGATGTTAACGCCCCATCTCCCCAAATATGTTGTTTACTCTCTGAACTAGTTCAAAGGTCTATCGAGGCATGCTGGTCAGAATTGACATGACAACCCACCCGTGCAGTCAGAACCTTGTGCTGCTGTGACTTGTGATATGAATTCTCCGGCCGTTGACTTGTAATAAACTATCACGGTACGTCCACACGGCAGCTTTTCAAACATCTTGAACATCTTGGAGCTGGGCGTGTCTGACAGCTTGGGGATATTTTGTGACCAACAACCAATCACATGAATGTCCCGCCCCCGACATACAAAGCAAAAAACCCCGGGATTTATGCGAGCAATATATATATATATAAACTCCCCAAACAGGCGAAACCCTACCAGTTCCCCCACTGTCTCTGCCACCTCCCTCCATGCTGGTTCCTCCGGTTTGTATCCCGTTAATAGTTCTGGTCGTAAAGAACCGGGTGATTTGCTACCGTAACTTCTCGTTTGGAATATGAGGAGATGAACGGCGGTCTGGCTCTCCCAGCTTACACGCGGTTTGATTGGCTAGCGCTTCTACTGTCAGATTTGCATAAACGTGTTTGATTGGCTGACGCTTCCAGCTCAGCTTCAAAAGTTGAACATTGCTCAACTTTTGAATCCTGGACATCCTGGAAATCTTCGCTTCGCTCCCCCACAATGCAGTTCGGCGAAAAGCGAGGCAAAGTGACGTCATCCCCATTCAAAGTCAACGGGCAGAGAAGCGTTGGAAGATTCTTCTGAAGCTGCTGTGTGGACGTACCGTGAAGCTGCCGTGTGGACGTCCCGTGAAGCTGCCGTGTGGACGTCCCGTGAAGCTGCCGTGTGGACGTACCGTGAAGCTGCCGTGTGGACGTACCGTGAAGCTGCCGTGTGGACGTCCCGTGAAGCTGCCGTGTGGACGTCCCGTGAAGCTGCCGTGTGGACGTACCGTGAAGCTGCCGTGTGGACGTCCCGTGAAGCTGCCGTGTGGACGTCCCGTGAAGCTGCTGTGTGGACGTCCCGTGAAGCTGCCGTGTGGACGTCCCGTGAAGCTGCCGTGTGGACGTCCCGTGAAGCTGCCGTGTGGACGTCCCGTGAAGCTGCCGTGTGGACGTACCGTGAAGCTGCCGTGTGGACGTACCGTGAAGCTGCCGTGTGGACGTCCCGTGAAGCTGCCGTGTGGACGTCCCGTGAAGCTGCTGTGTGGACGTACCGTGAAGCTGCTGTGTGGACGTCCCGTGAAGCTGCCGTGTGGACGTACCGTGAAGCTGCCGTGTGGACGTACCGTGAAGCTGCCGTGTGGACGTCCCGTGAAGCTGCCGTGTGGACGTACCGTGAAGCTGCCGTGTGGACGTACCGTGAAGCTGCCGTGTGGACATACCGTGAAGCTGCCGTGTGGACGTACCGTCAGTGTTTGACATCAATGCTCCAGCTCTCCTCGTGTCTCTCTGAGTCCTGAGTAGGGTTGGGTACCGAGAACCGGTTCCAACATTTCGATTCCAACGGCATCATTTAGAAATGTGAATTTCGGTTCCGCTTTTCGATTCCTGAGGAGATGTTTCTCTCCGCTCTCCGTAGCCTACTGCATGACTGCAGCGGGGCGGGAAATGTAGCGTTGTATCTACACTTCCTACAGTGTAACCTGAGACCAGGGCCGGCCCGTTGCACTGGCGTTATAGATGTTCGTCTAGGGCGCCAGATCTGTGGAGGCGCTGCGCTGACAGCTCTGGGAGGGAAAACAAATGTTTTGACCGTTGGCGCTCATCCTAATGTTCGGCCTTGATGTAACAACATTCATAATTAAGTAAATGTAACACCCTTTTCATCCCGGTTACACGTTTCATTCGCCCTGTACGATGGGCGCTGCAAGTGATGAAAATGGGGGATGTTGGCTTATCTGGCAACCGCAGCTCACAGCCAAAGTGCGCGTGAGCGAGGGAGAAAGGGAGGGCGCTGTTGTTATTAGCATCTGGTGCTAGCTGCTCTTACGGAAGAAGAAGATGTTTCTACAATGAGGTGGAGGAGAGTCCTCTCCAGTCAGACTGAGAGGCTGATAACTTCAGCTCAGTGAGGTAAAGGACTCTCAGTGTTTAGATAGTTCACTTTAGTCTAAGTTATCTCAGTGGGTCTCAAACGTTTTGATCACAATTTATGTAAACACATATTTCCAAGGCACTCTTTTATAATTATTGGGATAAAACAGGTTTGAAATCATTCCAATGTAAACCAGACATATCGTTTTAAACTGGAGAGATGAAAAAATATGCATAAATAAAATAAAAATAAAATAAGATATGAATGAACAACAAAAATAAAATGCATTACATGTAGGCTATTTGTTATTTAATTATTAAAATGTAAACCGATCTTTTTCATATGGGTGTTTAGAGTTGTACCCCCTAGATCTAGTCTCTAGTAATTCTGCTTAAAGTGCACCAGATTGAAGCATTTTACTTCAAAATGTTCAAACATTTCTTCCTGGTATGCCTGAGAAGGCAGATATGCTTGTTTTTCTCAACAAGAACGTAATCATTTTTTTTACCCTGCCCCTCAAAGAATCGGAATTGAGAACCGTTAAGAACCGGAATCGAAAAGTAGAATCGGAATCGGAATCGTGGAAATTCAAACGATACCCAACCCTAGTTATCATACCCTGTCATTTTTTTGTGTTTAAAAAAAACAACCTAATGAATTAATTCCAGCAAACATGTAGGGCTTTCGGTGCAGAGGGAGGGAGAGTCTGCTGCAGAGGTTTCTCTCTCCTCTCAGTTACTGTTTTGCAGAGTTTCAGGCCCTTAGCTTTTCTGCCATGTCCCATATATACACGAGAGCAGCACTGATCCGTGAAATTGTAAAATCGCCAATGACATTTCCCCTTGCATAATGGGACCCCTTAAAAGGATGCTTACAGCTGCCCGTGCTCTGACTGTGTAGGACAGTGTACGTGTGAGTGTGTGTGAGTGTGTGTGTGTGTGTGTGTGTGTGTGTGTGAGTGTGTGTGAGTGTGTTAGAGATGCATGCCTGAGGAGACACATTCCCCATGTTTCCATTGCGACCCAGACTGTCCAATGTGCTTAATGCAGGTTATAAATGTAATTGATTTATTACTTTGCCCTTATTTCACTCCACCTTTTGCTGTGTCCTTGGCATCTCTGTGTGTCCGTCTGTCTGTCTGTCTGTCTGTCTGTCTGTCTGTCTGTCTGTCTGTCTGTCTGTCTGTCTGTGTGTGTGTGTCTGTGTGTGTGTGTGTGTGTCTGTCTGTCTGTGTGTGTGTGTGTGTGTGTCTGTCTGTCTGTCTGTCTGTCTGTCTGTCTGTCTGTCTGTTTTTCATGTTTGGACTGTCCAAAAATCTCATTCTTCCCCATCTTCATTCACCTTCTTAATAAAATGTGCATTATTCCTTAAGCGTAGTACCAGAGTGACTTTTGCGCAGTATTTTTGCTGCTTCTTGCTTATATTTTACACTTAGTTTTAGCGTGTCTTTTTCCGATTGAATATTTATGGAACTGTTGGGGTTTAGAACTTTGGCAGCACAAGTTAAAGGTTCCATGTCATGGCCATTTCTACTGATCATAGGTCCATTGTTGAGGTCTACTAGAATACATTTACATTGTTCAATGTTCCAGACTCACATTGTATAGTCTGTGTATTCACTCTCTGTCCTAAACGCCTTGTTGGAGCTCCTGCCCCCCCCCCTCCCTGTGAGCCCACTGTGCTCTGATTGGTCAGCTCGCCCACTCTGTTCTGATGAGTCCACCACCGTTACAGCGGAACATCAGTGTTTATGTGTTACAATGGCGTTTGATAGCAACCAGGAAATGACACCAGTAAGGACAAACAGATGAGAATGCTGCGTGGGGTCTGGGTGCCGTGTTGGCGGGACGTTGCGGGGCTCGCTGCTCGAGGAGCGGACAGTGTGAGCTGGGTTACTGGTGTCGTTTCCTGGTTGCTGCGTGGGGTCTGCGAGACAGCGCGGAACACACACACACACACACACACACACACACACACACACACACACACACACACACACACACACACACACACACACACACACACACACACACACTCACAGCCAGGCTCCGTGGATTGGTCCATTTGGTCGGCGTTACGTCACTATACCCAGGAAGAACAAAATGGAAAAAGAGAAATGTCCAACGAGGCGTTCTGGGGCAGCAGACAGGTCTTCTCTGAGTTAGAGCTTTACTCGCTACAGGGTGCACTTTGAGGGTTTGTGACTGCAGACCGTCTACATGCAGAACAACCTTCAGAACACGAGGGGACGGGGGATAACCGGAACAGCATGACGTGGGACCTTTAAGACACTTCAAACTGCTCCTTGTATTAATTCATTATCTGGTTATCTATGTTTCTCTCTTGAGGAACTTTGAGGTGATCTTTAGTAACATTTAAAGATGTCTAAAAGATTCGGGATCCAACAAGTCCACCAACCGATTGAATATGAAACTGAGCCGGCCAGAAGACAAACAACATGTATAAATTGAGAAGACATCGGCACATCACGACACAGTGTGTGCATCCATCTCACACACTGTGTTCATTGTAGACCAAACTGTGTTTTGTGGAGTGCAAGTGAACAAAGGCACTAAAGAGCAGCGCCGTCAACACCATAAAAAGACAGTGGACTATAAAAGTTTCTTTCACTGAAATGATTAAATGCTGCTATTTCAGTCCCAGCTATTCACTGCGTGTGTGTTTGTGTGTGTGTCACGTGTACTTAAGTGTAGAAGTGTGTGTTTGTTTGTACTTCAAGTGTATTTATGTGCTGCTTTTGTGTCTTGAGGAAAAGGTATTTTTATGTTTGAAGCCACAATGTATGATATTACAGCTTTTGAATGTAATTTAAAATAGTTAATCAGGCAGGAGAACTTGTTTTTGTTTCTGTGTGTGTGTGTGTGTGTGTGTGTGTGTGTGTGTGTGTGTGTGTGTGTGTGTGTGTGTGTGTGTGTGTGTGTGTGTGTGTGTGTGTGTGTGTGTGTGTGTGTGTGTGTGTGTGTGTGTGTGTGTGTGTGTGTGTATGTGTGTGTGTGTCCAGCATGGAGAATAGCTCTGTTGTTTTTCAGTGTTTTCGGGGTCAGTGTTCGCCTCGCCTCGGGCCATGTCAGCCATCACTATCAGACTCAAAGAGGAGCCTCTCTTCACACGAATAATAATTAGCACACTGAGTGCCGGCTCACAAAGAAACGGACCATCTGGGTTCGAGATGTCCAGCCTCACACACTCCCTGCTGTCCAGTTTGTGTGTGTGTGTGTGTGTGTGTGTGTGTGTGTGTGTGTGTGTGCGTCTGATGATGTGCCGCTGAATATGGCCAAGTGGCAGAGTTTTTAAAAACCCAACGTTTTTCATTGCCATATCTACACTGTAACTAAAGTGCAAATGACAATAAAGCCTTGCAACTTGAATAAAGTGCATTTATTTAAGTATATTTATGATAATACTTTAACTATACCTGCGTATTCCCATGTTATGCTACTTTATACTTTTTAATTTTTACAATTTAGAAGGAAATAATGTTCGTTTTACTCTAATACATTTATTTTTAAGTGTCTTTTAATGCACCACATATAACAAAGAAAATTCCTCGTATGTGTAAACCTACTGATTACTTACTCAGTAGGGTAATATTATTATTATTACAAGGACGAATGATGACGTATTATTATGGATTAAAATACCTGGCACTTTAAAAAGTCATTAAAGTTATCTCTACCTTTACTAGCAACATTTTTTAAATGAAGTACAAATTAAAGGATTAATAATTATAATCCTGTCATGCAATAAAACTAATTATAAAAACGGCCATTCTGCATGGTGAGTACTTAACTTAAGAATATTTTGATGCTAATACTTTACTGTATATACTGTACTCGTTCAAATGTACCCATTAAATGCCAGACTTTTCTATACTGATATATTATTACTTTGACTCAAGTGAAATATCTGAGTGCTGCCGGAGCTACAGTATTTACCGTGTGTATTTTCCAGACTTTTTGAATTGTTATGTTATTATACTTCTCTCTCTGAGTCTGAAACGCTTTTCTCTTGTCTTGTTGATGAAGACGATGAGATCTGGCATGAAAGCTTTTATTGTGAAGCAGCAGCGATAGAAAAAAACCTCATAAACCTCTGACATAGTGTAAAGACTATACATACTATTGAGGCTATTCATGGAGAAGCAAACTGATTCTTAGATACTGACCCTACTTACTGTACATTGTGTTTAGGGATGGGTATCGTTAGTATTTTTTCGATATCGATACTGCTTATAAATACTGGTATTAGCCGCTTTCACACCAAGTACTTTCCCGTACTTAGTTCCCAGTACTTAGTCCCGCCGAACTCTTTAGTCGCGTAACTGTCCTAGTAAATCGCGTTCACACCGGAATAAGTCCCTGAGGGAGGATTACGTAAATGAAGCCGCTGATGTCACTTCTTCTTCTTCGGCTTTGGGTTTACTGGCAGGCCGCAAACAACTTCACGGCGTATACTGCCACCCGAAGTCCCGGGTAAATCGGCAGAAGCGCCGACACCTCCTCATCTCCACCACCTCATCTCCACCACTCCCACGTTTTCTTTTGTGTTGCCATAAGTTAGACTCTCTCCGTTGGTGCGCGGGGCTAATGCTAATAATGCTAATGCTAGCAAATAAAATGGCGGCTTCACAAAACGTTTTGGGAGTTTTACGGGGCGTGGTTTGCAATCCGCCCAGGAACCTTTTCCTCCCATGAAAGTACCTGCTCTCTAGCAGGGACTATCTGGAGGTGGAAAGGTTCTCATGAACTAAGTTCTAGTTCCAGATCTTTTTGGTGTGAAAGCAAAATCCCATGAGCTATCCACGGAAAAGTACTCCGGTGTGAAAGCGCCTATTGATACTTATCTCCATAATTTGATGGAATAAATTAAGAAATTGTATGAAAAGATGTGAAATGACAATTACATTCCACAACAATAGATAAATAAAATGAGACAGGAGGCTGCACTAAGGAGGTGTTGTGCTAACGTTAGCAGCTACAATGTTAGCGCTAGGTATTTTAACCTCTTTCCTTCTCTCCCTTCATCCTTCTTAGCAACGGTTATTATTATGCTTAGCAGCGGTGTGTTATCGAGTATTAACACCCTCTGAAATGTCCGAATTGACCAATCAGAATCAAGTGTTCAACTAAGCCGTGTAACAATCAGAATCAGAAACAGATTTATAACCGGGTAGGTTTACACGTACGAGGAATTTGACTTGATTTCATGGTGCATACATAAAAGTAAAATTAAAACACAGGTAGAGAACTAGAAAAATATTTTAAAAATATAAAATATATAGTATTTTTTATATAGCAAAACAGTATTTACATTGCAATCAGTTAACTTTAATGTCTCTGTGTGTTTTTACAGACAGAGATATCGAAATAACGTTTCCAACAATCCCGAATACAAAATACAAACTATAAATATACAAATATATATTAAATATGTATATCCTATCTATCTATATATATATACATACAATTAACAGACCCATTTACACATATTATGCACACATTAAGATAAAACACAACAATCAACAAAATAACAGTCACTTCAATATAAAAAGGAATAAAATATGGAATAGAAATCGGCGATAATAAAAAAGAAAACAGATATTGTTGGACATTGTGTGCATTAATGTAATGCATAGAGTCTGAGGTAATGAGCAGTACATGACACACAGGTTGTAAAATGGGTTGAATCTCTGCATCAAGCGTGAAAAAGGGAAGATTCTCTCTGTTGAAAGCAAGTCTAAAACAAGACGGCTAAACTGAAAATGCACCAGTCTGTCTGCAGCTCCCAGTTGGTTCAAAGCAAGGCTGAAAAAAAGAGAATACATAATCAGTTAGCCTTCAGTGGGTACATGCATATTTAGACAAAATCTAATTCTCTTTGACAATCTGCTGCCGAGAGCACCAGTCTCTTATCTTCGCAAATGGAGATGAAACCCTTTGAGTGCGGCGATGACCTCGTCTCTGATTTATTGAAACTGCTGCTGCCCAGACCAGTGGATAGAACCAGATAAATGTGACACTGATGGTGTTTTATGATGCCAATAAGATGCTTCCTCCGTCCGTCTCGCTCTGCAGTAAACGTAGAAACTCAGAAACTGGGTAATAGACTGCTCTGGTACTTGTAAAGCCTCTGCATCACATGTCTCTTTCGTTTTAGAGATTCAAGATTCAAGGCTTTCATTGTCATGTGTACTTAGATATATCAATGAAAATCTTAGGTCACAGGCTCCTCCAACAGTGCAACACAATAAAACAGATAAAATAGTGCAAGTTAATACAAATAGAATAGTGGGATCTATAACGCTGCTTTCGTTCACATGCTAATGTAAAAGTACAGTCCTTTTTTTAGACGTTATAAATAATGGATTGAATTTTTGTATCTCGCTTGAATTCCATCCCCTCAAGGGCTTCAAGTGTGCTTAGTGTGTAGTTTGTGTGTGAAGGGCTTTTTTCTTTTTCGTATGCGCACAGTTCAAAGAGCCATGCAGATTACCTTGTTCTTCCATTCTCTGAAGTACATTAGCAACCCCTCTGTGATGCGGACCATCGAACTGCGGAGCCTTCTTCTGTTCAGGCTTCATTTTTGGACGAGTGGTGCTTTTTGCATGATTTTCACCATCAGTGCAGGAAATATATTGTCACGGTTGAGTGAAGGAAGCAGGACCCAAATGCAGATAACTCTGATAAACCTTTATTTCAAGGATAATGAAACTAACACAGACAAAACAGAACACTCACCGGTGAACTCAGTCACCAACACCAAGACGAACCGACAAAGACAGACAGAAAAACCAGAACTTAAATACAAACAAGACTAATCACACAAACAAGACACAGGTGAGGAGGGAGGAGAAAACACGGGGACACCAGGTGAACACAATCGGGTAAATTAGACACACCAGGGAAACTGACAGGGAACCACAGACAGATCTAAACAAGACAAAACACAACGCAGACAGAAAACCAAAGACAGATCTAGACAAGACACAACGCAGACAGAAAACCAAAGACAGATCTAGACAAGACAAAACGCAGACAGAAAACCAAAGACAGATCTAGACAAGACACAACGCAGGCAGAAAACCAAAGACAGATCTAGACAAGACACAACGCAGACAGAAAACCAAAGACAGATCTAGACAAGACACAACGCAGACAGAAAACCAAAGACAGATCTAGACAAGACACAATGCAGACAGAAAACTAAAGACAGATCTAGACAAGACACAACGCAGACAGAAAACCAAAGACAGATCTAGACAAGACACAACGCAGACAGAAAACCAAAGACAGATCTAGACAAGACACAACGCAGACAGAAAACCAAAGACAGATCTAGACAAGACACAACGCAGACAGAAAACCAAAGACAGATCTAGACAAGACACAACGCAGACAGAAAACCAAAGACAGATCTAGACAAGACACAACGCAGACAGAAAACCAAAGACAGATCTAGACAAGACACAACGCAGACAGAAAACCAAAGACAGATCTAGACAAGACACAACGCAGACAGAAAACCAAAGACAGATCTAGACAAGACACAACGCAGACAGAAAACCAAAGACAGATCTAGACAAAACGCAACACAGACAGATCGTGACATTACATGAGAATCTTTTGAACATGTTTTCCCGAACTACTTTAAAACACTTCACGACACACTTGTACTCTGGATTAACCTACACCAGGATCCCTTTTGTGGTCCTCAGCTTTGCTTTAAATACCTGCTTCAGGACAGTGTTAAATTCGTCAACGAAAACTATGACGAAAAATGTTCGTCAACGACATGAATAAGACGAGACGATGACGAGCTAAAAATAGATTCTTGATAATAAAAACTATGACGAAATGCATATTTTGTTTTCGTGACGGGACTAAGGTGTTAATGGTGGACATTCAAAATGCAGGATATTTTCCCACAATTGTCCGTCTTGTCTGTCAAAATGCATCCCTGTCATTGGTTGAATTAGTCGGGATTCTGGGAATCTGCACACGTCACTCACACAAGTAAAGTGAAACGTTGCTTTACGAATTTCAACACTTTCAGATACCTGTATCCTGTAAGTTAGTTTAAAGAGAGAAAATTGACTAAAAGTTGACTACAACGTTTTGAGTTGTCGTCGACTAAAACGATGAAGGATAAAAAGGACTAAAATGTGACTTAAACTAATAACCTAAAGACTAAATCTAAAATGGCTGCCAAAATGAACACTGCTGCAGGACAATCTTTCTGAGCTGCATGTGTACGACTGAATATTCTGGTAGATCACAGACTTTTTCTCCGACAGGAAGCATGCTTCAGATTCCTGGAGCTTAAGCATCTATCAAGTGTTGTGTCCCGTAAAAGTAGTACAATATCTGGATATCT
>NW_027262202.1:0-5000 GCF_902827115.2 Pseudochaenichthys georgianus | reverse complement strand
GAGAAGGCAGATCAGTGCGTCTGCAAGCCATCTTAGTGTCTTTCAAAGCACCGTCTAATTCATGCAAATGTCCTTTTCCGTCCCCCTCTAATTGTGTCCTTGGGCCCTGAATCTGCACCGCTGGGTAATGAGAAGTAAAACATGGGTTTGATGTTTTTATTTTAGTGCTTTTATTGTATTTTAAAAACTTTTGCCTCTCAATAAAACCCATGCTTACTATCACTTAGAAAAAAACATTGGAGCTGCTCTCGTAAACATACATTTGTTTGAACTTATATAATCATTAGGCGCTTTCATACCGGAGTACTTTTCCCAGTTTAGTTCACGCCAAAAAAATCCGGAACTAGAACTTAGTTAATGAGAACCTTTTCACCCCCTTTTCAGTCCCAGGTACTTTCATGGGAGAAAAAGGTTCCCATTTCTGATTGGCTGGGCGGATTGCACACCATTCATGTCGTTTATAACTGGAAGATGACGCGGTGCAGACAGACCCGGTGGAATCCCGGGGGAACACTCAGAGCTAACCTGTGCTGGAGAGCATGTGTGTGAAGAAGCAGGAAATAAAAAGGAACTCACCTTGTGGTATAACCGGCAAGAGAGAAAGCCTTTGAGCTCCAGACTGGCCGTTTCTCAATCGCGAGGATGCTTGCTTGGTAGCACATGTCTTCCGAGTCACTTCCTTCAGAAGCTAGGTAAGAATCCTTCCTGGCAATCGGAAAACGAAGAGTGGAACAGGCTAGCAAGTGTGCAGGTGTGCGTCATATGAGAAGCCCCGCCTTACATTTTCCGCCACAGATTTGGGGAAATTGGTCCGTGCGCAATGCATTGTGGGGATTTGAAGGACGTGAAGTCTACCCATGTGCAGCCTCGAAATTACCCCCAAACCAAGGACGCGGCCTCGGTGGAATTCCAAGTATGCTGGAGATTGGAACAGTCCTTCGGCGGCACTCGATGACGTAGCATCCTTGAAATATTGGCTTGGAAGCCAGTTTCCTCGCGATTGAGAAACGGCCACTGTTTCAGAAATAATCCTTGATAATCCATGATATGGCGTTTCATCACGGCAGCATTTAGTTTAGACAGTAGCTGCCGGGTCCCGCATGAGCTCAGACCCCTCCTCTTTAAAGCTTTATACCCAAATCAGCACTTTAGAAACAGGAAGTGAAACAGAGGGATACGAAGCATGGCTAGAATGGGTGATCTGTATTTTGAGCTATTGCCTACAAATAGCATGATAGGTGACCTTTAAAGTGACATTATTTGAATATCCGAATAAGGACTAACCTCTAATATGCAGGCTTGTAAAATAAAAAAAGCCTTTTATGTCTTTTATGAGATGAATTATCTGCCCTGAATGCTAAACAAATGAACAGATAATTAAATCCCTCTTTGCTCCCATGCCCAATATTCTCTTTGAAATCCCTCTAATCTGCCAGCGTTGAAATATTAAATTGTTGTTATTTATTTATTTTTATACACTTGCCCTCCTCAGCTACACTTCAGTCTGACCCTCGATTAAATCTGTTCTGCATTCACAAACCTTATGGCCTAGCTACGTGTCGTTGCCATGGAAATCGCAACACAGTCAAAGAAGGTTGCAGAGGATCCTTTGTTTTATTAAACGACAAAAAAAGGGCGGTAAAAAGACGTTGGATCAGGTTTTTGATGTATTCACCACGCCTCGATAAATTGTTCAAGGTTGTTCTGATTCCTTTGCCAAGACTCTGCTGGGCTTTCATCACCTCCCAAAGCTGCATCCTTTAGATACAGTCTCGATAACGCAGATGCTCTTCAGTCTGCACACATCCTTTGGTTAAAACCTGGAGTAAAACCCGGACGTTTGTCTCTGCCTGTCAATAACTCTTTCTCGCCCACGCTGAATACAAAACAGAAAGCCTTTTTCTTTTGTTTAGCAGCAGCAGCAGCAATGCTTTTGTCTTCTCCTTATCTGCACTGTGGCAGAGAAAGACTTTCTGAAGAAAAGGAGCAGCCAGTTACAAGGTCTCTTTGATAATTGGTAATTGATGTTGAATAGTGTCTCCTCCACAGCATTCATTCGCTCTCAGGCATAGAGAGAAACACTGGTGAAGTGAACATAAAGGGAGTGGAGCTAACGGCTAATGTCTTCTGTTGAATAAAATGTCTCTTTACGTAAATCAGATCAGTCTTTATAGACAGAGATGGCAAAAGTCCACACATCCTTTACTCAAGTAGAAGTACAGATACTCGTGTTTAAAAATACTCTGGTGAAAGTAGAAGTACTGACTAAACTTCTTTACTCAAGTCAAAGTAAAGAGGCTTTGAAATGTACTTCAGTAAAAAGTACCCATAACTAGCAGCTGTTTTAAAGAGTACCTGACCTCCTGTAAGAAGTAGAAAGTACAGGTATTTGGGTTCAACATGTAAGAAGTAGAAAGTACAGGTATTTGGGTTCAACATGTAAGAAGTAGAAAGTACAGGTATTTGTGTTCAACATGTAAAGAAGTAGAAAGTACAGGTATTTGTGTTCAACATGTAAGAAGTAGAAAGTACAGGTATTTGAGTTCAACATGTAAGAAGTAAAAGTAAAAACGCATAACTAGGGCCAAAAGGGTGGGGGAGGGGGTCTGGAGGACGGGTTTGGGCTGACAGCCCGGGGGCACGGCAGAGGACCAGGAAGGGGTCTCGGGCGGACGGCCCGGGGGCAAGGCAGAGTTCATGGAGGGGGTCTCTGCAGACGGCCTGGGGGCAAGGCAGAGTTTGAGGAGGGGGTCTCGGGCGGACAGCCCGGGGGCAAGGCAGAGTTCAAAAAGGGGCGAAGGCCACAGCGGGCGAACTCAGGGGGCCGGGCATGAGGGCAAAGGCCGCAGCGGCGAAAGACAGGTGGCCGGGCTCGAGGGCAAAAGCCGCTGGGGAACTCAGGAGGCCGGGCACAAGGGCGGGCAGGAACGCGGCGATGGGACAGCTCCGGAGGACGACGTACGCCGCAATGGAACCCCTCCAGTGTCAGCTGGATCGCCGGAGCACTGAGATTGAGAGCAGGAGCTGGTGGGACCCCTGGCGGGACAGGCGTAGACGGCACCCTGGACGGAACATGGGCTGGTGTCAGTGGAACCCCCGACGGAGCAAACCAAACAGGACAGGACCAGGTGTTGGCGAGACCCCTGCTGGAACAGGTGTCAGCGGGATAGTCACAGGTGTTCCCGACGAAACAAGGGCTGGTGTCGGCGGGACCCCCAATAGGACAGGATCTGGTGTTGGCAGGAAACCCGGTGGAACCCCCAACGAAACAGGACAGGGAGTTGGCAGGACCCTCAGCGGAACCCCCAACAACATTGGACATGGAGTTGGCAGGACCCCCGATGAAACAGGTGTCGGCTGGACCCCCAACGGCACAGGAAATGGAGTTGGCAGGACCCTCAGCAGAACCCCCAACGACACAGGACATGGAGTTGGCAGGACCCTCAGCGGAACCTCCAACGAAACAGGACAAGGAGTTGGCAGGACCCCCGGAAGAACAGTGGCCGGCGGGACCCCCAACGGCACAGGACATAGAGAAAGGACTTGAGAAGGGACTTGTGTCGGTCGGAACGCCGACATGACACGGGGGGCTGGCATCGGCCGGGGAGTCAGTACTGGAGCCGAAACTGGAGCCAGAAACATGGCAGCTGGGGCTGGTACTGGAGCCGGGACCATGGCTGCGTGGGCCGGAACAGGAGCTAGAACCATGGCTGCTGGAGCCGGGACTGGAGCCGGGACTGGAGCTGCTGGAGCACGGGCTGGAATCTTGGCCTTGCGTCTCTTAGAAATGTTCCGGAGGATCCGCGGACCTCCCAAGGCCCCAAGAAAGGGTCAGAGGCTCGAGACAAGCTTTCAGGGCTGCTTGTAACAGTTTTAAGCCACTCAGGCAACGAGCTCCTGACCCAGGGCTTGCAAGCAACCTCCTGGCGTTCCTCCTTCAAAGCAGCCTCTTTAGTCCGTCTGGATGAGGCTGCCAACCAAATATAAAATGTTTACTCTAGGGCGTACTTGAGGTGATCCGCCTGTTGAGCCAAAGAAAAAGAAACTGCTGAGTCCATTACTGGTTGGTTGGTTGGTTCTGTCAGGATCCGGGAATATTAGGACTCAAATGCAGTTAAAAAGGGAAGCGGGTTTCAAACAAAAGCGAGATTTATTTAAACAAAGCTGTTGACATGAACAAACAAAACAAAAACCTTGAATCAAAAACAGGTAGCATGAGGTAAGTGACTAACATGGAGAGTGAGAAAATACAACGAACCAACATGGAGCACAGGGGAAGACAAGACTAAATACACAGAAGAGTAATCACAGGACAAGACACAGCTGGGCAGGGGAGGCAGAAACACAAGGGCAACAGGTGAACACAATGAGGCACAATCAGACGCACCAGGGAAACTAACGACAGGAAGGCAAACAAAATAGTTGCTCTGCAGCATGTGTTCTCGCGATTGAGAAACGGCCAGGGAGTAGGATCAGACAAGACACAAGGAGGAAAAATGTTCCAAATAAAAAGGTGGAAAATGAAAACATAAATCCAAAACCATGAGAATATATTCATCTGCAGTTTTATTCTATGTACTGTTAGGACACAATCAATGCAAATCTACTCATTAAAACATAACTGGTGGTTGAAAAATCCATAGGGTACGTTCAATTTACACACACTGATATCCATCCATGCATTATTTACACACACCTACCCTGTGCAGGCTTAGAAGATATGCTAAAATCCATACTATTGATCATGAGGTAACCTTCATGTATGTTTACAGTTTTTTTCAATTGCTAAAACACGTTTTGGGAAAATAGGGCTTATTTACAATTCACAAAACTTCACACACAAAGTGCAAAACACTCATATATCTTCAAAATGACGCTCTGCCCCAAAAACTACATAAACATTTATTTACCTCACTAAGAGAACCGTGTGCAGTGTTTTGCAAAAAGTGCCAAGTAACTATGTGTCCCCGGTGTGTCTTCCGCAGCGTCAGAAAATAAAA
>NW_027262201.1:0-38111 GCF_902827115.2 Pseudochaenichthys georgianus | reverse complement strand
GTTAAGTTAACTAATCTTAACCCTCCATCCCTATACTCATTCTCTAACACTTCTCTTGCTATTCTTACCCCTTTCCCCTCCCTCAAGAACTAATTCACTACACTATCTATTTCTTCTATACCTCTCCCTGGCACATCTAGGACAATACATTAAATTATTTACAATAATGTACAGCTATCGTATAGAAAATTGGAATTGTATTTGATCCGAACATGAACCCTTTGATTAAAGATATCAGAATGAAGATGAACCTTAAATTAAACCACATACAAAATAACCTACACAAGGAACAGAAACAATGAAAATAAAACTATTGCTGCAAAAACATTCAGTTTGAACCTATGAAAGCAAGTAGAAATCCCACAGGGACATTTTGATATGGTTTTTGTTAAGCAGAGCATTGAGTATTCCTTCTTCTGCACTGACTCAACACTCTTCCAGTTGGAACATATTGTTATGGCCTCATACATGAACATATATCATTTCATAATTGAACAGAGCACAAAAATCGACCCGGGTGAAACGATAGGCTCGGGTTTTACTGTCTGTAATAAATGTTAGAGCATCCTTAGTGGCTTGAGAATATATACAAACAATAATCAAGTGTTATATTACAGTCATTATAAGGAGGCTCAAAGGAGAAATCAAAAGCACATGTGATTTTAAGGAAAAGTTTAATTTATTATTAACTGTGGATTATTGTGTTGCTTCTTCAAATATAAAAAAGTAATATATATCAAATACAAATCTACTTTTGCTGAACAATAAATATTTGTTTTACACTAAAAATGTGTGTTTTTCCTTTCCATACATATGTGTTTACAATATGTTCTTAATAAACAAGGCATACATCAGCTCACCCTGTGTGTGTGTGTGTGTGTGTGTGTGTGTGTGTGTGTGTGTGTGTGTGTGTGTGTGTGTGTGTGTGTGTGTGTGTGTGTGTGTGTGTGTGTGTGTGTGTGTGTGTGTGTGTGGTGTGTGTGTGTGTGTGTGTGTGTGTGTGTGTGAATCCTTAACAAGCCTCACCTGTGCTTTGTCGTTAAGTGGAATATAAAGCAGCTGCTGATGTCTCAGTTAATCATCCAGTCCCCTTCCTTTTAGACTTGTGTTTTTGTTGGAAGGTGTGCTGGACATTGCCAAGCTCTGATACTGACTGTATTCTTTTTGGTTTTACTGCAACATGCTGAGGCTTGGGAGCATGTAAGTTACATTTCTTGTAGATTTCTTTCTATGTGTGTACTTAATTGTCTCTAAATGATGTGTTTTATGTGTTCCAGTTTGTTATGGATGGCTGCAGCTATCATCTTGTGTCAAGCCAGGCCTAATGTGAAGCTGAATTCGCTGTCAAGTAAGCTTCAATTCTCATTAAGTCATTTTACACAGCATATTAAGTCGGTTTACATTCTCCTCACAAGCCTTTTCTTTTAACAGGCAGTGGGTTAAGGTCTGACTGTGCCGCAAATGTAATGAGACTGTCGTTGGACAAGGCTTTAGCAGTGGGAAACCAGCTTGAGGTGGAGGCTATCAGTAAGTATGAACTGCTAATAATGCAGCTGATTGGTTCATCACTGAGGAAAGGGGTCCCTGACAAAGCTTATTGTCTCCCCTCAGATGGCACCAAGCACATTTTGTTAACACCTAGCATGGCTGCTCAGTGTGGATACAGCATGGAGTCTGACCCGTGGGGTAACACCAGAATCTACACCTCCCTCATGGGCTGCTTTGTGGACAACAAGGTTTGTTTGAGCTAAAGTGGTTTAACAGCATTCAATGTAATTTTCTACCAAGTTTAGCTGTGCTAATTCTGTCTCAAGTGACTGAATTAATGGCTCAACAAACAAACCCCTTACCGTTAAAAGACCCAAAGTACATTTCCCTTTTTCTTTGGTACATCCCTAAAATATTAGCACTGCCCCACTCACAACTGTATTCCTCAATGAATCTACTGGGTACTTTCTGGACTTGTTTGTTACATTCACAAATATCCTTTAGACTTCAAATGTGTCCCTGAAGGCAAGGATATGACATGTTCAATGACAAAGAAGCTGGAACCAAAGAATATTGGGGAGTTTCACTTAATTTAGTTTTTTTTTTATATTTATAGGATGATGCTACATTTAACGTTGGCTTGAGACTCCAGATGTACGGCGAGAATCCATTAGACGTGGTCAGTCATGACGTGTCTCAGACTTGCAGCTACACTCGCTGGGCCTCCAGGGAGATCCTCTGCGACAGGAACTACATGGAAGTAGGTCATCTTTACATTGATGAGTCCACCATCTTGTGTGTATGGAAACGAATGCTAAAACCACTATCTTCTATTTTAGGTTTCGCACCACATGGCTAACCTCGATGCTGAAGCTAAGGGTCAGACTCGGGATGGTAAAGACGAGAAGCTCAACGCCAAGCTTGAAGTATGTTGAATGAAACCGTTCAGATACTACAGTTTAATTCCTCCCTACACCAATGAGGATTTAATTATTATGTGTTCTTTCCTGTAGGCCTCTGGTGCATCACAAGGTATCTGGAAGATGACGTTTTACACCCCAGAACCAGTGGCCATGGTGTTGCAAGAGGCTGAACAAGCCGGATACGCTGCCAAAACTACCTCCAGTCGCCTGGTTATGCGAAGCCCGTACAATACAGCAGAGACGTATTCAGAGGATGTAAGCAACACACTCCTATACAGTGTTTCTTTCCTTTCCCTCCTTGTCAATTATATTAAACCTCTCCTCTCTAGGTGGCTGGAGTCCCCATGGAAGTGTTCAGGGTGAGCGCCTACTACATGGCACCACAGGGTCTGAATGTAGTGAACTTGGCAGCTGCGTGTCCCAAAGGTGAGTCCTGAGCAACATATTGCCTTCACAGTGAGCTTAATTGTTGCACAGTTAACCTCAACAGCTCCATTTTGTCATCAACAGGTGGCGTCCTCTTCACCGAGGATATGATCTCTTGGCACGTACCTCGCCGTGTGACTCCTCTGTTGGACGGCAGCATTACAGTCTCAGAAATGCACATGGGAATCAACGGGCAGAAGCTTGATAGATCTCAGATGGCCGCACGGGGGTACACACTGAGCACCACAGACTTCCACATCGTAGTCGAGATCCCAGTGGGCTCGCCTGATGGTTACTACAAGGTTGGGGAAATCTCTAGATTAGAAATGCAAGAGTCACTAGTGCATTTGCACGTTTTATTGAAATATCATGAATTATTGCAGAGCCATGCCCCAGATTACCAGTACCACACCACCTACTTTGTGGAGCCCATGCTCGAGGTACTGTGGAGGGAAGATGACACCCAAGATGATACCAGATACAAGGTTTTGTTCCCCATCATGACCCCTCTGATGCCTCAATCTCCCCAAATCCAGGATGGTAAGTCACATTTTCTAGTAGGTATGAAAAAAATGACATTTGAACTCGCGCTTGCTCGGATATATCCCAAAGACTGCTAAAACCATTAAATAAAGTCTTCAGTTTTTGCAAAATGGTGTGTTTGGATGGGATTTGAAGCCAAGTACAAAATCTACTTTTGCTTACAAAGGGCACTTTTTTGTTTTTTTTAAATGGCACTCAATTCAACTACTCAATGTTTCTCTATCGATGTTGAGGCTGGTTCAGAAGTTGTAAACCTGCCACTTTCTGTTCCTCAGACACTGTCCCAGAGACTCGGGTGTTCAGCGTTCTCTTGGGAACCTTCCTCCATGACGTTGAGCTGAGGAACATCACCTTCTCCACCGGGGTCCTCACTGTTGAGGAGAGCAATGCCAAAGGCTTCACAGTCCAGGAACACAGCTTGGCTAATGGCTCCAAGAGCTTCTCTCTTCAAGTGTCCTTTGATGCCGATGTTGTCTTAAAACATGTATGACATTATAGATTCAAAATATCACTTTGTAACCAGCATATTTTCAGTGTTGCTGAGCTTTTATTTCATTTGTTGCAGAATCCTGAGCGCTTGGTTACATCCTACTTCCTCCCTCTGATCTTTGGGTTGGTCGTCCTGCCTGAAGAAACTCCTTTTGGTCTCCCGGTCGACCTGCAGGCCTCTCTGCAGGATATTGGTGAGATCATATTGAATTTGCTTTTGACAATATCTTCATGCAAATTGTGTTTTCTAAAATTAAATAAAACGTATTGGAGTAAAAGCAACACAATCAAATGGATAATGCCTGTTTTGCTGCTCTAGTGCTACCCATCATGGCTGGCACCTGTGACCAGAACCAGTTTCACATCAGCGTGAAGTTCGGGAGTCACGGCTCTAATTTCAAGGCCATCGTTGGACCTCGAGAGCTGACGGCTGAGATGGCTGAAGACTACAATTTCTATGAGAACGGCACACACCTCAGCCTCATTCTGCCATACACTGCCAAGGACGCTGTTTTCGAGGTATGTCAAAACTACAAAATCCCACCATAGATCTTCTGCATTGGCTAACTTTACTTTATTTCCACAGCTGCTCACTGCAGAATCAGTCAAATCCAGAATTGACCTGCTTCTGTTGGATCGTGCAAACGACTGGGTGCTTGCTGATCTCCATCTGGCGTGCTACTTCCCCTTGAAAGCAACAGGTAAGATGGAACATGTAAGTATATGTGCTGCTTTAATTGATGGATGTGTGTTGCTTTACACACTGCCTGCTTCTTCCTCCAGAGTGCCACCCCAATGGCACAATGACCGCTGTGGCTGTGAAGGTCGAATCGACTCGTAATCTGAAGCCAAGTCAGCTGACGCTAAAGGACCAGTCCTGCACACCACAGTTCAGCGACGATCGCGTTGCATATTTCTCCTTCAGTGTGGATACCTGTGGAACCACCAGAACGGTGAGTGTGAATCACATTTAAATATCAAAAGGGTTTTTTGTCAAATGTTAATGCGTGTTTGTTGTTTAGTTCTTTGACAACTACATGATGTATGAAAATGAGATCCGCCTGTCTTACAACAACGCCAAAGCAGCAGCCAACACATCACCAGTTGATCCCGATTACAGGTAAAATATTTGATCATGTCTAATTGGAGATGAACACCTTCAATGTATGCATTTATATATTATTTTTCCCCCAATAGGCAAACCATTTCCTGCTTCTATGTGGTCAATGCGACTCAGACTGTTGCCTTCAGCGCTAAACCAAGAACCCATGAGCCCGCTGCAGAGATCGGCACCGGGCAGCTGATGGTGCAGATAAGGCTTTCCCAAGGCATGGTGGAATGTTACAACATCTTGTTCATGCATACAAAACACTGTTTGCAGGTCTCCTTTGAAAAAGAGACCTATGATCTCAAGGGACCGATCTGATTAAATAAAGGTTTGAAATGAAACTGTAAATGTCCAGGCCTCCTGTCTCTAACGGGACTCTTCTCCTGCAGATCCATCCTACGAGCTCTTCTACCAAGCAGAGGATTATCCAGTGGTGAAATATCTGCAGCAGCCTCTGTATTTTGAGGTGGAGCTGATGCATTCTACCGACCCACACTTGGAACTCATTGCTGAGAACTGTTGGGCAACCCTTTATGAAGATAGGACATCTCTGCCAAGCTGGGACATCATTGTGGACAGGTAATGTTGTGCAAAACTAACTACTAACTACTCATTTCATTTGTTTAACTGCTGCTTTATTTTAACTTTGGAATTCCTTCACTAGCTGTGAGAATCGCAATGACAGCTATGCAACCATTTTCCATCCCGTTGTGAGTGACTCCAGAGTTTTAGTCCCGTCCCACATCAAGCGCTTCTCTGTAAAGATGTTCACTTTCACTAAAGATGACGAGGTTCTGAAAGACCAGGTAAGTCTTGTAAATCCAAATCTGGAGTCTTTTGGCCACTGCTGCATGTAGCCACGTGTAATAAATCATCCCGTCCATCCACAGATCTATGTCCACTGTGATGCAGTGATTTGTGACGCAAGCAGCCAGGCAGATGGTTCCTGCAGAGGCCAGTGTGTGCATCCTCCAGGTCAGAGCTACTCAAGACCTGCAGGTGTAAAAAAGGGTAAGTGACCGAGTCTGAACAAATGTCGTCGATCTGGATGTGCAGTTGGTAATCTTTACTTGTTTTGCAGAGCGAAGAAGCACCGACTCAACACGCCAAAGGCAGATCTCCTCTGGGGCAATTATTCTGTCTAACCTTTGAATATTTTCTACAAGTGTTTACGTTTTGTCATTTGCACCTTATGCAATTTTGTTCATTGTTTTGTTTGTTACCAGGGGAACAGTTTTATCAATGAATGTACTGTACTGCCTTTTATATTGATGGATGACAATAACGACTCGTGTATTTAAAAAAAAATAAACTGAGTTTATAAAAAAAAAAAATAGCCATTTATTTATATAGTCGCTTTTATCAATGTGTTGCATCTTCTGTGGTCAATTGTAAGTGACATATTAATAAAAGCAGGTTCTGTGTCAACCAGTACCCTCATAACTCCAAGAAAATGCAGAGAAGCATCAACATATGTAGAAATGATATCCTATATAATCAAGTCAAAATGATAAGTTGATTTAGGCGCTAAATGAAAGACGTTCTGAAGTTGTTATTGCCCCGCCTACTTGAGACACACTAAAACATGATTGGGCGGTTTTTTTTTTTTCGTGATGGAGATTTTGAGGGATAACTGTTCCGCTTTTCAAATCTCCGCGTCCCTAACAAGCTGGTTATCATACGGGAAGGAATCCAGAGCTACCAAGTAACCGTTAAATAATAATCTACTTTAATGGTAATATGACAATGCAATACATTACCATACAAAATCATATCATATGCGTAATGTCAGGAATATGCCTACTCCTGACCTTGTTCACGTGCTGCAAGACCCTCCGGTCTGGACAGCGCGAGAAGAGAGGCAGAACAAAAGCATGAACAGCTTCTTTCATACCAACACCAACAGGAAGGGGTGGAGTTTACTCAGCCTCCCACACACACATTCCAGAGACCTCAGATGTGTCTTAAAGGATATTTCCTTGCTTCCAAAGATTTCATATCTCCAACTTCTGGTTACACAGACTGCTTATTATTAATACAAAGTAATTAAACCCACACATATACTATTCAAGATATGTAGACTTCCCTGAAACATGACATGCTAGAGATCTTAAGCAGAATATACTCTCATCCACCTAGCACCCTGTCGTGCATACCTACACCTCCACCACAGAGCAATAAAACCCTATTTACTCTAACCAGCCCTTGTTTATAGCCATTTTAGTCCTCACATTTATGAAAGGATGAAACGGAGAAATCAATATAAAACACAGGTATTGTTTGAACAGTATTCACTTAACTGCTACTATTGATAATTACCAGAGAAACTCAAGGAACCTCTTTTAATATCTGGAAATTGCAACAAGACTTTCTGCCATTTCAAATGTAACACACTTCTTAAATATCAGATGATAATACTCTGCAGTTGTCACTTCAGCCTTTAGGAAACACAACAAACCTTAACAGAATTCACAGCCAATGGCGCAAGACAACCCTCAAATACTTGAAAATTCTCACTCTGAAAACTATAACTTCAACTGTGCAGAACAACTGTATACAAGGTTTATCTCTTCCTACTTACAGTCCAGGTACTCTTTGTTCAATTGTTGGCAATGTCTGCAGTCTGTAGGCTACTAGCGTTGCAACTTATTCTGCTTCCCGTCAAATTCTGTGTCCCCGGTTAAAGCTAACGTCCATCGTGTTCTGTCACTTTGTCATTTCAATACATGTATTGTTTTAGAGACTTTCAATGCTGTCATATTTCCAAAGGGATTGTAAAGCCAGTCATTTGGCCACTGCTTACAACAACCGCGGACCGAACCGAGGTTCTGGTGGTGTGCATGAAGGGGTTTAGTCCGAGTGAGGAGTGCTCAAGTGTTGGAGGATGTGTAAGGCAGAGGAGGGTAAATAAAAAGTTAGTGTGAACCTCCAGCAGGGCAGGGTGGTGCTGTGAAGAAGGCCGAATATGGATGCCGATGGGCGGACGATAAAGCACCGCAAAATACACCCCCCTTTAAGGTTCCCAGGGACACGAGGTTCTTGAGGGTGTGATCATCTGGGTTTAGTCCATGGGGGACTGCTTAAGTGTGGGGGCCCAGGTACCCACGGTGCGCCAGGTTATGGAAGTACGCATGTCCCACAACACATCAGAGACTGCACTGACCCCCCCACTTTCAAAACACTGACCAAAACACACCTCTTCAGACTGGCTTTTAATCTGTGAATTATGCTGTATTGCTGTTTTAATAACTTTTAAATGTTATTTTATCTTGTTCTAATAACTTTTAAATTCTATTTTATCATGTTTTATCACCACTGTAAAGCGTCTTTGAGCACCTGGAAAAGCGCTTCGAAATGCAATGTATTATTATTATTATTATTATGTCAGGGTGATATACTGGAGGTCTTTAGTCCGTCTTTTGGTGGTCTTGGATCAGCCACAGAGAGGTGCTTTTCCCGGTGTATTTCATGGAAGTCTGACATAGCCTGTGTCCTATGAAATAGCCAGTTAGAATGTTCAGAATGTGCTATTTCTGAATAAATAGCACATTCTGAACATGTCAAACAGTGTCCTGGAGGAGTGAAATAAGCAGAGTGCCCATGTGCGGGAGACATGATGGAGGTCTGTAATTTGTGGGTCTTGGAGGGGCCACAGAGAGGTGCTTTTTGCGCTCTGTCTCCTTGTAGTGTGAAATAAGCAGAGTGCTCATGTCAGGGAGAGATGCTGGAGCTGCTTAGTCCGTCATTTGGGGGTCTTGGAGCGGCCACAGAGAGGTGCTTTTCGCGCTCTGTCTCCTTGTAGTGTGAAATAAGCAGAGTGCTCGTGTCCAATCTTGCTACTAATTGATCACTTTTAATAGGAATGTCTGTTTGACATGTGTTCAGAATGTGCTATTTATTCAGAAATAGCACATTCTGAATGACCCATTTTAATTGCAAACTGACTTAAAACAGTCCACCCGACCTTTGAAACTAATCTACCCACGTTTAGCATGCTATTTTTGGTTATAAATTGTATCTTATCCCCATGGATATGCCTGTATTTAACAACAAAATAGCTTACAGCACCGGGTATTCCCAGGCGGTCTCCCATCCAAGTACTGACCCGGCCCGACACGGCTTGGCTTCCGGGATCGCGCGTGCTTTTTTCATTTTGTATCTTTTATTATATCAAAACATAAACATAGTTACATTTTTTAAAAAACATTATAGTCCACCCCACAAAAAGCAGGACCCCAAGGCTTCCTACCAATTCACATTAATCACCCCAACCATACTCTCATTTTACATGAAGCACTCTTCATTTTTGACATAAGCATACCATCACACACTTTTCCCACATATCACCACCAACAATTTCTTTATCTTCCATACTCCATTTTCCACATGTTCCCGGTCTCAGCGATCTCGCCCATTGACAATCCTCCATACATATTCCAGACATCCCCCATTATTGTCTGGTCCTATCCTATGTACATTTACATATGAATATAACTTTCCGATACATTATCGAAACTCAAAATAATACAAAACAAAACAAATCAATGTAGCTCAAAATTAAAACAGAACTTCCCATCTTTCACCTCCACCAACAATCAGTGTTCAATAATATCGTTCATGAAGGATTCTTTGTCTTTTTGCAAGTACAAAAGCCCCACATCCCTTTTTATTGTTCTTTTTGCTATTTCCCATACACTTCCCACCCTTTTCTCATAATGTGCTCTATTTGTCCTTATTTTCACAGCATGTCTTGCATGGCTTAGACACAAATTCAGAAAACTCACATTGCATCCTTCGCTTTTCCCATTCATTCCAAACAACCATAACTTCTTCCATTCCATACATTTAACTTTTTTTCCTTCCAACATCTATACACCATTTCTTTAATTTTTGCAAAAAACTCCTTCAGTTTACTGCACTCATAAAATGTGTGCATACAATTTTCTACCTCTACTTTACATACATCACATTCTTTCTTAATCGTTTTATCAAACATGCTAATTATTAAATTGTTATAGATCCTGTTATGTCTTAACATAAAATAAAAATGCTCGCATTCTGCACTATTCCCATTCACTCTAACGGTACGTCCACACAGCAGCTTTTCAAAAATCTTGAAAATCTTGGAGCTGGGCGTGTCTGACAGCTTGGGGATTTTTTGCGAGCAATGCGACCAACAACCAATCACACGAATCTCCCGCCCCCGACATACAAAGCAAAAAACCCCGGGGATTTTATGCGAGCAATATATATATTTATAAACTCCCCAAACAGGCGAAACCCTACCAGTTTCACCCACTGTCTCTGCCCCCTCCCTC
Organism: Pseudochaenichthys georgianus; assembly: GCF_902827115.2. Classification (NCBI taxonomy): domain Eukaryota; kingdom Metazoa; phylum Chordata; class Actinopteri; order Perciformes; family Channichthyidae; genus Pseudochaenichthys; species Pseudochaenichthys georgianus. Next base: position 27,816 of record NW_027262201.1, on the reverse strand, counting down.
CATGCCTGGTTCCTCCGGTTTGTATCCCGTTAATAGTTCTGCTCGTAAAGAACCGGATGATTTGCTACCGTAATTTCTCGTTTGGAATATGAGGAATTGAACTGCGGTCTGGTTCTCCCAGCTTACACGCGGTTTGATTGGCTAGCGCTTCTACTGTCAGATTTGCATAAACGTGTTTGATTGGCTGGCGCTTCCAGCTCAGCTTCAAAAGTTGAACATTGCTCAACTTTTGAATCCTGGAAATCCTGGACATCCTGGAAATCTTCGCTTCGCTCCCCCACAATGCAGTTCGGCGAAAAGCGAGGCAAAGTGACGTCATTCCCATTCAAATTCAATGGGCAGAGAAGCGTTGGAAGCGGTGGAAGATTCTTCTGAAGCTGCTGTGTGGACGTACGGTAAGGTTCCACCATATATTTCCCATGTCCACTGGGCTGCAGGCCTTCTCACATCTTCTTTACCCAACATTTTACTTATTTTCTTTGCATTTATTTGATCCATTTTGACCATCTTTTCATTTTCTCCCACATAGAACTCCACATTATTTTCTCCACTCCCATCCTTCTCACTTTCAATCATTCTCCTCCATTCTGGCATACCCTCTTTTATACTTTCTAATATATTCACCGCTGTTCCTATCCCCATCACCAAATCTTTCTCTCTTACCTCATCAATTATCACTTGTGCCCTCAAAAACCCTGGCACATATTCGTACACTAGATCCCTTACCACCCTAAAACCCGCACTCCACATCGACAAATTAAATATAACTTTCCCTTCTTTTACTATTTTATTGTTCATAACTATTGGTTGTCTCCACACTTGCTCTACATTACTACATTCATATTTCAGCTTTGCTAGAAAGGTGAAACCCCATGCATTCATCATTTCCCTTTGAAAATCACTCTCTCCATCCATCCCTTTTTCATACATATAAAAATAGCACTTCCCCCACACCCTCCACATTCAATCATCGCCTCCCTCAAGAAGTCCTTCCATTAGTGATCTTCTTTATTTGTTAGGTATTTTATTACCTTCTTCACTCTCAACGTGTTTACCTTCCTCGTTAAGTTAACTAATCTTAACCCTCCATCCCTATACTCATTCTATAACACTTCTCTTGCTATTCTTACCCCTTTCCCCTCCCTCAAGAACTAATTCACTACACTATCTATTTCTTCTATAACTCTCCCTGGCACATCTAGGACAATAAATTAAATTATTTACAATAATGTACAGCTATCGTATAGAAAATTGGAATTGTATTTGATCCGAACATGAACCCTTTGATTAAAGATATCAGAATGAAGATGAACCTTAAATTAAACCACATACAAAATAACCTACACAAGGAACAGAAACAATGAAAATAAAACTATTGCTGCAAAAACATTCAGTTTGAACCTATGAAACCAAGTAGAAATCCCACAGGGACATTTTGATATGGTTTTTGTTAAGCAGAGCATTGAGTATTCCTTCTTCTGCACTGACTCAACACTCTTCCAGTTGGAACATATTGTTATGGCCTCATACATGAACATATATCATTGCATAATTGAACAGAGCACAAAAATCGACCCGGGTGAAACGATAAGTTCGGGTTTTACTGTCTGTAATAAATGTTAGAGCATCCTTAGTGGCTTGAGAATATATACAAACAATAATCAAGTGTTATATTACAGTCATTATAAGGAGGCTCAAAGGAGAAATCAAAAGCACATGTGATTTTAAGGAAAAGTTTAATTTATTATTAACTGTGGATTATTTTGTTGCTTCTTCAAATATAAAAAAGTAATATATATCAAATACAAATCTACTTTTGCTGAACAATAAATATTTTTTTTACAATAAAAATGTGTGTTTTTCCTTTCCATACATATGTGTTTACAATATGTTCTTAATAAACTAGGCATACATCAGCTCACCCTGTGTGTGTGTGTGTGTGTGTGTGTGTGTGTGTGTGTGTGTGTGTGTGTGTGTGTGTGTGTGTGTGTGTGTGTGTGTGTGTGTGTGTGTGTGTGTGTGTGTGTGTGTGTGTGTGTGTGTGTGTGTGTGTGTGTGATCCTTAACAAGCCTCACCTGTGCTTTGTCGTTAAGTGGAATATAAAGCAGCTGCTGATGTCTCAGTTAATCATCCAGTCCCCTTCCTTTTAGACTTGTGTTTTTGTTGGAAGGTGTGCTGGACATTGCCAAGCTCTGATACTGACTGTATTCTTTTTGGTTTTACTGCAACATGCTGAGGCTTGGGAACATGTAAGTTACATGTATTGTAGATTTCTTTCTATGTGTGTACTTAATTGTCTCTAAATGATGTGTTTTATGTGTTCCAGTTTGTTATGGATGGCTGCAGCTATCATCTTGTGTCAAGCCAGGCCTAATGTGAAGCTGAATTCGCTGTCAAGTAAGCTTCAATTCTCATTAAGTCATTTTACACAGCATATTAAGTCGGTTTACATTCTCCTCACAAGCCTTTTCTTTTAACAGGCAGTGGGTTAAGGTCTGACTGTGCCGCAAATGTAATGAGACTGTCGTTGGACAAGGCTTTAGCAGTGGGAAACCAGCTTGAGGTGGAGGCTATCAGTAAGTATGAACTGCTAATAATGCAGCTGATTGGTTCATCACTGAGGAAAGGGGTCCCTGACAAAGCTTATTGTCTCCCCTCAGATGGCACCAAGCACATTTTGTTAACACCTAGCATGGCTGCTCAGTGTGGATACAGCATGGAGTCTGACCCGTGGGGTAACACCAGAATCTACACCTCCCTCATGGGCTGCTTTGTGGACAACAAGGTTTGTTTGAGCTAAAGTGGTTTAACAGCATTCAATGTAATTTTCTACCAAGTTTAGCTGTGCTAATTCTGTCTCAAGTGACTGAATTAATGGCTCAACAAACAAACCCCTTACCGTTAAAAGATCCAAAGTACATTTCCCTTTTTCTTTGGTACATCCCTAAAATATTAGCACTGCTCCACTCACAACTGTATTCCTCAATGAATCTACTGGGTACTTTCTGGACTTGTTTGTTACATTCACAAATATCCTTTAGACTTCAAATGTGTCCCTGAAGGCAAGGATATTACATGTTCAATGACAAAGAAGCTGGAACCAAAGAATATTGGGGAGTTTCACTTAATTTAGTTTTTTTTATATTTATAGGATGATGCTACATTTAACGTTGGCTTGAGACTCCAGATGTACGGCGAGAATCCATCGGACGTGGTCAGTCATGACGTGTCTCAGACTTGCAGCTACACTCGCTGGGCCTCCAGGGAGATCCTCTGCGACAGGAACTACATGGAAGTAGGTCATCTTTACATTGATGAGTCCACCATCTTGTGTGTATGGAAACGAATGCTAAAACCACCATTTTCTGTTTTAGGTTTCGCACCACATGGCTAACCTCGATGCTGAAGCTAAGGGTCAGACTCGGGATGGTAAAGACGAGAAGCTCAACGCCAAGCTTGAAGTATGTGGAATGAAACCGTTCAGATACTACAGTTTAATTCCTCCCTACACCAATGAGGATTTAATTATTATGTGTTCTTTCCTGTAGGCCTCTGGTGCATCACAAGGTATCTGGAAGATGACGTTTTACACCCCAGAACCAGTGGCCATGGTGTTGCAAGAGGCTGAACAAGCCGGATACGCTGCCAAAACTACCTCCAGTCGCCTGGTTATGCGAAGCCCGTACAATACAGCAGAGACTTATTCAGAGGATGTAAGCAACACACTCCTATACAGTGTTTCTTTCCTTTCCCTCCTTGTCAATTATATTAAACCTCTCCTCTCTAGGTGGCTGGAGTCCCCATGGAAGTGTTCAGGGTGAGCGCCTACTACATGGCACCACAGGGTCTGAATGTAGTGAACTTGGCAGCTGCGTGTCCCAAAGGTGAGTCCTGAGCAACATATTGCCTTCACAGTGAGCTTAATTGTTGCACAGTTAACCTCAACAGCTCCATTTTGTCATCAACAGGTGGCGTCCTCTTCACAGAGGATATGATCTCTTGGCACGTACCTCGCCGTGTGACTCCTCTGTTGGACGGCAGCATTACAGTCTCAGAAATGCACATGGGAATCAACGGGCAGAAGCTTGATAGATCTCAGATGGCCGCACGGGGGTACACACTGAGCACCACAGACTTCCACATCGTCGTCGAGATCCCAGTGGGCTCGCCTGATGGTTACTACAAGGTTGGGGAAATCTCTAGATTAGAAATGCAAGAGTCACTAGTGCATTTGCACGTTTTATTGAAATATCATGAATTATTGCAGAGCCATGCCCCAGATTACCAGTACCACACCACCTACTTTGTGGAGCCCATGCTCGAGGTACTGTGGAGGGAAGATGACACCCAAGATGATACCAGATACAAGGTTTTGTTCCCCATCATGACCCCTCTGATGCCTCAATCTCCCCAAATCCAGGATGGTAAGTCACATTTTCTAGTAGGTATGAAAAAAATGACATTTGAACTCGCGCTTGCTCGGATATATCCCAAAGACTGCTAAAACCATTAAATAAAGTCTTCAGTTTTTGCAAAATGGTGTTTGGATGGGATTTGAAGCCAAGTACAAAATCTACTTTTGCTTACAAAGGGCACTTTTTAGTTTTTTTAAATGGCACTCAATCCAACTACTCAATGTTTCTCTATCGATGTTGAGGCTGGTTCAGAAGTTGTAAACCTGCCACTTTCTGTTCCTCAGACACTGTCCCAGAGACTCGGGTGTTCAGCGTTCTCTTGGGAACCTTCCTCCATGACGTTGAGCTGAGGAACATCACCTTCTCCACCGGGGTCCTCACTGTTGAGGAGAGCAATGCCAAAGGCTTCACAGTCCAGGAACACAGCTTGGCTAATGGTTTCAAGAGCTTCTCTCTTCAAGTGTCCCTTTGATGCCGATGTTGTCTTAAAACATGTATGACATTATAGATCCAAAATATCCTTTTTAACCAGCATATTTTCAGTGTTGCTGAGCTTTTATTTCATTTGTTGCAGAATCCTGAGCGCTTGGTTACATCCTACTTCCTCCCTCTGATCTTTGGGTTGGTCGTCCTGCCTGAAGAAACTCCTTTTGGTCTCCCGGTCGACCTGCAGGCCTCTCTGCAGGATATTGGTGAGATCATATTGAATTTGCTTTTGACAATATCTTCATGCAAATTGTGTTTTCTAAAATTAAATAAAACGTATTGGAGTAAAAGCTACACAATCAAATGGATAATGCCTGTTTTGCTGCTCTAGTGCTACCCATCATGGCTGGCACCTGTGACCAGAACCAGTTTCACATCAGCGTGAAGTTCGGGAGTCACGGCTCTAATTTCAAGGCCATCGTTGGACCTCGAGAGCTGACGGCTGAGATGGCTGAAGACTACAATTTCTATGAGAACGGCACACACCTCAGCCTCATTCTGCCATACACTGCCAAGGACGCTGTTTTCGAGGTATGTCAAAACTACAAAATCCCACCATAGATCTTCTGCATTGGCTAACTTTACTTTCTCTTCCACAGCTGCTCACTGCAGAATCAGTCAAATCCAGAATTGACCTGCTTCTGTTGGATCGTGCAAACGACTGGGTGCTTGCTGATCTCTATCTGGCGTGCTACTTCCCCTTGAAAGCAACAGGTAAGATGGAACATGTAAGTGTATGTGCTGCTTTAATTGATGGATCCGTGTTGCTTTACACGGCCTGCTTCTTCCTCCAGAGTGCCACCCCAATGGCACAATGACCGCTGTGGCTGTGAAGGTTGAATCGACTCGTAATCTGAAGCCAAGTCAGCTGACGCTAAAGGACCAGTCCTGCACACCACAGTTCAGCGACGATCGCGTTGCATATTTCTCCTTCAGTGTGGATACCTGTGGAACCACCAGAACGGTGAGTGTGAATCACATTTAAATATCAAAAGGGTTTTTTGTCAAATGTTAATGCGTGTTTGTTGTTAAATAGTTCTTTGACAACTACATGATGTATGAAAATGAGATCCGCCTGTCTTACAACAACGCCAAAGGAGCAGCCAACACATCACCAGTTGATCCCGATTACAGGTAAAATATTTGATTCTGTATAATTGGAGATGAACACCTTCAATGTATGCATTTATATTTTATTTTTTCCCCCAATAGGCAAACCATTTCCTGCTTCTATGTAGTCAATGAGACTCAGACTGTTGCCTTCAGCGCTAAACCAAGAACCTATGAGCCAGCTGCAGAGATCGGCACCGGGCAGCTGATGGTGCAGATGAGGCTTTCCCAAGGCATGGTTGAATGTTACAACATCTTGTTCATGCATACAAAACACTGTTTGCAGGTCTCCTTTGAAAAAGAGCCCTATGATCTCAAGGGACCGATCTGATTAAATAAAGGTTTGAAATGAAACTGTAAATGTCCAGGCCTCCTGTCTCTAACGGGACTCTTCTCCTGCAGATCCATCCTACGAGCTCTTCTACCAAGCAGAGGATTATCCAGTGGTGAAATATCTACAGCAGCCTCTGTATTTTGAGGTGGAGCTGATGCATTCTACCGACCCACACTTGGAACTCATTGCTGAGAACTGTTGGGCAACCCTTTATGAAGATAGGACATCTCTGCCAAGCTGGGACATCATTGTGGACAGGTAATGTTGTGCAAAACTAACTACTAACTACTCTCTTCATTTGTTTAACTGCTGCTTTATTTTAACTTTGGAATTCCTTCACTAGCTGTGAGAATCGCAATGACAGCTATGCAACCATTTTCCATCCCGTTGTGAGTGACTCCAGAGTTTTAGTCCCGTCCCACATCAAGCGCTTCTCTGTAAAGATGTTCACTTTCACTAAAGATGACGAGGTTCTGAAAGACCAGGTAAGACTTGTAAATCCAAATCTGGAGTCTTTTGGCCACTGCTGCATGTAGCCACGTGTAATAAATCATCCTGTCCGTCCACAGATCTATGTCCACTGTGATGCAGTGATTTGTGACACAAGCAGCCAGGCAGATGGTTCCTGCAGAGGCCAGTGTGTGCATCCTCCAGGTCAGAGCTACTCAAGACCTGCAGGTGTAAAAAAGGGTAAGTGACCGCGTCTGAACAAATGTCGTCGATCTGGATGTGCAGTTGGTAATCTTTACTTGTTTTGCAGAGCGAAGAAGCACCGACTCAACACGCCAAAGGCAGATCTCCTCTGGGGCAATTATTCTGTCTAACCTTTGAATATTTTCTACAAGTGTTTACGTTTTGTCATTTGCACCTTATGTAATTTTGTTCATGGTTTTGTTTGGGACCAGGGGAACAGTTGTATCAATGAATGTACTGTACTGCCTTTTATATTGATGGATGACACTAACGACTGTTTTTAAAAAAATAAATAAATAAACGAATTTCTAAAAAATAAATAGCCATTTATTTATATAGTCGCTTTTATCAATGTGTTGCATCTTCTGTGGTCAATTGTAAGTGACATATTAATAAAAACAGGTTCTGTGTCAACCAGTACCTTCATAACTCCAAGAAAATGCAGAGAAGCATCAACATATGTAGAAATGATATCCTATATAATCAAGTCAAAATGATAAGTTGATTTAGGCGCTAAATGAAAGACGTTCTGAAGTTGTTATTGCCCGCCTACTTGAGACGCACTAAAACATGATTGGGCGTTTTTTTTTTTGTGGGTGTTGTCACTTCCGCCTTTAGGAAACACAACCAACCTTAACAGAATTCACAGCCAATGGCGCAAGACAACCCTAAAATACTTGAAAATGCTCACCGAGTTTAAAAACTATGATCAGAACAACTGTATACAAAGTTTATCTCTTCCTACTTACAGTCCAGGTACTCTTTGTTCAATTTTTGGCAATGTCTGCGGTCTGTAGGCTACTAGCGTTGCAAATTATTCTGCTACCCGTCAAAATCTGTGTCCCCAGTTAAAGTTAACGTCCATCGTGTTCTGTCACTTTGTCATTTCATTACATGTATTGTTTTAGAGACTTTCAACGCTGTCATATTTCCAAAGGGATTGTAAAGCCAGTCATTTGGCCACTGCTTACAACAACCGCGGACCGAACCGAGGTTCTGGTGGTGTGCATGAAGGGGTTTAGTCCGAGTGGAGTGCTCAAGTGTTGGAGGATGTGTAAGGCAGAGGAGGGTAAATAAAAAGCTAGTGAACCTCCAGCAGGGCGGGTGGTGCTGTGAAAAAGGCCGAATATGGATGCCGATGGGCGGACGATAAAGCACCGCAAAATACACCCCCCTTTAAGGTTCCCAGGGACACGAGGTTCTTGAGGGTGTGATCATCTGGGTTTAGTCCGTGGGGGAGTGCTTCAGTGTCCTTAAGGGACCCACGGTGCGCCAGGTTATGGAAGTACGAGGCTTAGTCCGTCATTTTGGGGTCTTGGAGCGGCCACAGAGAGGGGGTTTTCGCGCTCTGTCTCCTTGCAGTGTGAAATAAGCAGAGTGCTCGTGTCCAATCTTGCTACTAATTGATCACTTTTAATAGGAATGTCTGTTTGACATGTGTTCAGAATGTGCTATTTATTCAGAAATAGCACTTTCTGAATGACCCATTTTAATTGCAAACTGACTTAAAACAGTCCCCCCGACCTTTGAAACTAATCTACCCACGTTTAGCATGCTATTTTTGGTTATAAATCTTATCACCATGGATGTGCCTGTATTTAACAACAAAATAGCTTACAGCACCGGGTATTCCCAGGCGGTCTCCCATCCAAGTACTGACCCGGCCCGACACTGCTTGGCTTCCGAGATCGTGCGTGCTTTTTTATTTTTTATCATATCAAAACATAAACATAGTTCCATTTTTAAAAAAACATTATAGTCCACCCCACAAAAAGCAGGACCCCAAGGCTTCCTACCAATTCACATGAATCACCCCAACCATACTCTCATTTTACATGAAGCACTCTTCATTTTTGACATAAGCATACCATCACACACTTTTCCCACATATCACCACCAACAATTTCTTTATCTTCCATACTCCATTTTCCACATGTTCCCGGTCTCAGCGATCTCCCCCATTGACAATCCTCCATACATATTCCAGACATCCCCCATTATTGTCTGGTCCTATCCTATGTACATTTACATATGAATATAACTTTCCGATACATCATCGAAACTCAAAATAATACAAAACAAAACAAATCAATGTAGCTCAAAATTAAAACAGAACTTCCCATATTTCACCTCCACCAACAAACAGTGTTCAATAATATCGTTCATGAAGGATTCTTTGTCTTTTTGCAAGTACCCACATCCCTTTTTATTGTTCTTTTTGCTATTTCCCATACACTTCCCACCCTTTTCTCATAATGTGCTATATTTGTCCTTATTTTCACAGCTTGTCTTGCATGGACACAAATTCAGAAAACTCACATTGCATCCTTCGCTTTTCCCATTCATTCCAAACAACCATAACTCCTTCCATTCCATACATTTCACTTTTTTGTCCTTCCAACATCTATACACCATTTCTTTCATTTTTGCAAAAAACTCCTTCAGTTTACTGCACTCATAAAATGTGTGCATACCATTTTCTACCTCTACTTTACATACATCACATTCTTTCTTAATCGTTTTATCAAACATGCTAATTATTAAATTGTTATAGATCCTGTTATGTCTTAACATAAAATCAAAATTCTCGCATTCTGCACTATTCCCATTCACTCTAACGGTACGTCCACACAGCAGCTTTTCAAAAATCTTGAATATCTTGGAGCTTGTCGTGTCTGACAGCTTGGGGATTTTTTTGCGAGCAATGCGACCAACAACCAATCACATGAATCTCCCGCCCCCGACATGCAAAGCAAAAAACCCTGGGGATTTTATGCGAGCAATATATATATAAACTCCCCAAACAGGCGAAAACCTACCAGTTTCCCCCACTGTCTCTGCCACCTCCCTCCATGCCTGGTTCCTCCGGTTTGTATCCCGGTAATAGTTCTGGTCGTAAAGAACCGGGTGATTTGCTACCATAATTTCTCTTTTGGAATATGAGGAAATGAACTGCGGTCTGGTTCTCCCAGCTTACACGTGGTTTGATTGGCTAGCGCTTCTACTGTCAGATTTGCATAAACGTGTTTGATTGGCTGGCGCTTCCAGCTCAGCTTCAACAGTTGAACATTGCTCAACTTTTGAATCCTGGAAATCCTGGACATCCTGGAAATCTTCGCTTCGCTCCCCCACAATGCAGTTCGGCGAAAAGCGAGGCAAAGTGACGTCATCCCATTCAAAGTCAATGGGCAGAGAAGCGTTGGAAGCGGTGGAAGATTCTTCTGAAGCTGCTGTGTGGACGTATGGTAAGGTTCCACCATATATTTCCCACGTCCACTGGGCTGCAGGCCTTCTCACATCTTCTTTACCCAACATTTTACTTATTTTCTTTGCATTTATTTGATCCATTTTGACCATCTTTTCATTTTCTCCCACATAGAACTCCACATTATATTCTCCACTCCCATCCTTCTCACTCTCAATAATTTTCCTCCATTCTCCTGGCCAGTGGCGAGCCGTCAGGGCCCTCTAGGCCCTCTGTGAGGGCCTAATATATTCTAAAAAATAATATTTGAAAACATAAAAAAAATATTTTTTTAAATATTTTGTTGTTGTTACATTTTTAATTAGTTTTACCAAAATAACTTGATTTAATTATATTTAAAATAACTTTTCCAAATAAATAAATCCTTCGAATCTGCCTGTTCAGTTTCTGTTAGAATGTGAAGGGTTAAATGCCGTCTCTGCGAGTTACTGTGAAGACGGGAGAGCTTGTTGGTCCGGTTGGTCCCTCTCTACATTCACAGAGGGCCCGCTATAGTAACTCAACGAGAGAGTAATGTCATATGACAGTACAATTGACCAATCATATCTTCCCTCTAAATGGGCGGGCTTTATTTTCGCGGACTTTATGACATGTTCCGCTCGCTGTGAAGTATATGCAAGTGGTGCAGTGACGCGTCCTAAAACCCAGAAGTAAGCTGCGCTCGGATTCCCTCGACAAAAGAGCAACGGGATTTCTCCATAGGGTTTTGGAAAATAGCTGGAAATAAGGTCTGTGGAAAACGAACCTGTTAGATAAATGCACGTTTTGTTCAGACGGATAATATCCACATGTCTACCCTGCTTTTATTATTTTCGAATCATAAATCTAATCGATAGATTTATGATCGATAGATTTATGATTAGCATAAATTCGTTCATGATGGCTCACTTCAGTGATAGTGATGACATCAGAGGCGGCGCTAGGGGGTGGCTACTTGGGCTCAAGCCCCGGATGTTATCTGAAAAGCCCCGGATGTTTCACTTAAAAAAAAAAAAAAAAAAAAATGTAAATGTAATTTTTTTTTGAAAATGTCTCGGGAGTAATGTGCAGTACCGGAATCCACCAGAGAGGCAGCGGCTGCTGGACATTAGCCTGCGTACTGCGTAACCTTCCCTGCCCTGCAGAAGAAGTGATCCTTCTTAGTGCCTGACGGGTTTTAAGCTAATAGCCTATAAAGTTATGGATATTAGAAAGTTATTTTCATCGAAGCAGGCGCCACAAGCTGCAGCAGCAGTATCAGTAACTGACAACAATGTCATCACCAGCAGTGAAGAAATGGATGATGTTTCAGGTTTGTTAATCTAATGGTGATATCTGCACTCTGGCTGACTGAGTAAGAAGTGAAAAAGAGTGATGTACTGTAACGTTAATCTTATAGCTAGTAAACATGGAGTAACCAAAGCAAGGCAAGTTTATTTATATAGCACCTTTCAACACAAGGCAATTCAAGGTGCTTTACAAAAATGAAAGACATTCAGACAAAGGCATTTAAAAACAGTAAAAGATAATAAAAGAAACATTAAAAGAAAAAATACATGAATAAAAAGTTACAGTGCAGTTTAAGATATGAATAGTTCACACAGAAGTTCCACTTTACTGATGAACACAACAGCTCAGTTTAAATTAAAAGCAGCGACAAAAAGATAAACCACACTAAGTCAATACCCTTATATGTTAGTATGTATACAGAACATGACTAAAAATTATTCTAAGATGTAACGTTAACCCTTCATACCTCAGTCTACTTTTAAGACACTAAAATAACGTATTCCAATTTTTATTTTGTTTTCGCGCGTGGAATTATACCGGCTCTCGTTTCAGTACACATAACAACGGAATCATAGCAACGGAACTGACAGCCAACGGAACTGACAGGCAACACTCTGAATCCGATTGGCTGTGACTGCATTCACTCAGAGTGCCCGATTCAGAAACGTGACTCTTACACTCTTTACGTCACAAACAAAGATGTTGGATGAGAATAGATCTATAAAAATGATAAGCAATGCGCAGTGGATCGGAAGAGGACGGTGTGTCGGCGTTGTTCGATAGCAGTGCGGTATGCTAATGGGAACACACGCCAAACATGCTAAATCACATCAGAAGGCATCACCCAGATTTGCCAATCACCGGAGCCCGGCAAAAGACAACAGCAGTTCAACAGCTGATCCCCGCTGTTTTTAAGAAGCCAACAGACATGAGAGCCGTGAGACCAAAATAAATAACGGAAGCTTTTGGCATATTTTTTCAACGACTTGAAACACTTTCTTATTATTTATGATGTAATATTTTCAAGACATTCTTTTTAGTTTTACAGCTTGATGAAACCTTTTTGTTTGACATCAGCCATTATAGATACTATGGCCATCTGAGTGTGTGTGGTACTGTTTGTGGTTTGTTTTTAACTGTTTAATACAGTTAATTATTCAAAATGTCAGAGTTCCTTATTTTGAAACTGAAACTTGCACTACTGTTCAAAAGTAAATAACAACAAACCTGGAATTGGTACGAACCGAACCGTGACTTCTGTGAACCGTTACACCCCTAGTCCCCGGTGTTCCAGGGAACTCACCAATGGCGCATTTCCACTGCAGCGGGGTAGCCCCGTTTAAGCGTCCCTAAGCGTCCTCGCTCAGGCCTCGGGCTGCCTCGCTGGCCGTCCCAGGCCGTGGCGCATTTCCATTACAGTTTAGGACCTGGGGTAGCAACGCAGTGTAGGCGGGGCGTCGGCTTTTTGGCGGGCTTTTTGGGCGGAGCGACGCTGGGTAAAACTGCAGTGGCGTCATTTTCAATGCGACACAACTCACAAAACACACACAACAATGGAGGATGTGGAAGCGATCGTTTTCTTGTTTATTGTGAAATCCATGGTGCTGACATGCTGTGCTCTGCATAACGTCTGCGAGAGTCATGGAGAGGACTATGATGATGGGTGGAATGCACCAGCAGCAGAGTCTCAAGGTGCAGAGGAGGAGGGCACTGACATCAGAGAGGGTTTGATGCGCTACCTGAATACCTACATATGCATTGTATTGAACATAAATAAATCTTTTTTTTTCATATACATGTGTTTGTCAAATGTTTTAAACAAATGTTATCTGAATTGAATATTTAGTAAATATTTGAATTTCAAGCACCAGTAAGTACTGCCCCATAATAAGAACATTTGAGGAAATATCAGATCATGAAAAGAAAATGTTTCTAATAAATTAAGCGAATATCAAAGCTAACTATAAACATAAATACTAAAGTGTAAAACACAGCAAAACTATATTCATAAATGCAAGTGTAAAATAGTGTGGACAATTGTAAACATGGATAGAGACTAAAGTATCCACAACATAAAATAATATAAATATAACCTCAATCTTTCTTCTAGACATGTTAAAAGCTTGCTTGAATGGGTTATAGGTTTATTTTGTTCTCTCGTCTTTGAAGTATATAAGGAATGTGTTGTTTGAGTCTAGTAGAACGAGGGTATTACAATTGAGCAATTTCTACATGTATTATGTATTTATCATGTATTCTTAATACTATTACAAAATAAACATGTAATAATGTTTTAGAGGAGGACCTCAAGCTAGCAAACTCAATTTCTTGCTTTAAATCTCTTAAAACTAAGGGGCTTTTTCCTAACTGATGGTGTTTGTTATTGCTTTATAAATTCATGTATGTTTATATATTCTCTAAATCTGATTTGTTTCTGTTGGGTGCCATTCATTATCAACAAGAGATAAGATAAGTCAAAGAAGTACTTTATTGATGGCAGTATAAAAATACAAAAAAAATGTTGTATCAAAAAAAGGCATGCCATTAAACAATACAAATAAAAAATGTAAAACTGTATTGCAGCCAGCATAAATATACATGGAATTGTAAATATAAAATGAACATTTTAAAGAAAATAAATAAACAAGGAAGTACAAATGTTGCATTTAAAAATTAACTAGATAAAAAATATATAATGTACAATAACTATTAAGATTTTTTTAAGTATCACGGAGGAGACGGGCCACGTCGGCTGCCCAGTCATGGTGCCGTTCCTGCTGGGCCCGATCCTCTCCTCCTCGTTTCCTCTTTCCTGGGTGACAATAAGATAATAATAATTAGCAATAAGGAAAAAACACAGGACAGGTACAGGTCACACAAGGATATAAGAATAACATGTATAAACAGAACAACAGAAAGGTGAACTAAAGAAAGTTCTGGCCCTAGATGTTTACAATGATTGTGAAAGTGAATTACATTATGTCCAGCCTGTTGATCATGAATATAAATATATGTATATGATAGGATGTCACACACAACTGTACTAGCTGCTTACTAGCTAAGACTTTACTTGTAACAGAGCATTTCCACACAGTGGTATAGCTTATTTTAATTACTGACGATGGATGATCCAAGGTTTTAAAAAAACAAAACACAATTCCAGTCGTTTGGCCATTTCTATTTCTTACCTAGAACCACACGCTGCGGTGTCGTGATGGCACTCGGTGTTGGTGGTTGAGTTGGTGTCGATTCTTCGGCTGGGGTCCGTTCTGGATTCGATGACGATGTGGACGGAACACTGCCATCAACCGTTGTTCGGGAATGTTCCTCCTCACGAGTCCCAATGTAATCATCTAGAACAGCAAAATGACTTGTTAATTCCACAAACTACTGCAGCACAATACTAAATAGCAACAACAACTATAGAAAAGAAAAACTGAACATAAACAATGGCACATATAGTGTTAGCAAACAATAGCTCTAGCTAAGGCTATCTGCCTAGGCTATCTGCCTTAGCTAGCTATGTAGCTCTTCGGGGCTCCATAAAAGCACGGGTTGTCGAATATTAATGTAAGGCAAATGTCAGCCTTATGAACGGAGGTACCGTGGGACTTGCCCTTCCCATGTACGGGAGTCCGCTCAATGGAAATGCGATGTCAAGTTCCGATGTCAAGTTCCTGTCAGCGGCTAGACATATGTTACCAGTGTTTACCAGTGTTGCCAGGGGCATGATAACATCCTCCACTGGAGGTTGGGTGTTGCTGCTGTGAATAAGGCCGACTATGGGTGCCGATGGGCGGACGGTAAAGCACCGCAAAGTAGACCCCCTTTAAGTGTAGCCAGGGGCACGAGAAACATCCTCCATGGAGAGTGGGTGCTGCTGCTGTGAAGAAGGCCGACTATGGGTGCCGATGGGCGGACGGTAAAGCACCGCAAAGTAGACCCCCTTTAAGTGTAGCCAGGGGCACGAGAAACATCCTCCATGGAGGTTGGGTGCTGCTGCTGTGAAGAAGGCCGACTATGGGTGCTGATGGGCGGACGGTAAAGCACCGCAAAGTAGACCCCCTTTAAGTGTAGCCAGGGGCACGAGAAACATCCTCCATGGAGAGTGGGTGCTGCTGCTGTGAAGAAGGCCGACTATGGGTGCCGATGGGCGGACGGTAAAGCACCGCAAAGTAGACCCCCTTTAAGTGTAGCCAGGGGCACGAGAAACATCCTCCATGGAGGTTGGGTGTTGCTGCTGTGAATAAGGCCGACTATGGGTGCCGATGGGCGGACGGTAAAGCACCGCAAAGTAGACCCCCTTTAAGTGTAGCCAGGGGCACGAGCAAAATCCTCCATGGAGGTTGGGTGTTGCTGCTGTGAATAAGGCCGACTATGGGTGCCGATGGGCGGACGGTAAAGCACCGCAAAGTAGACCCCCTTTAAGTGTAGCCAGGGTCACCCTGCATGCGTCGTCAAATGTGATTGAAATGGACAGATTCCTGTACATTTCAATCACTTTTAATGGGAGTCGTCAGTATATGGAGCTTAACCCATAATTCCCGGACGTTCCAGGCCGAATTTGGAAGCTCATATGCGGCCTGCCATGCGCCTCCACCCGTGGAAAGCAAAAAAAAGTAAAGAAAACGGTCAATTATATGTTAAAATAATCAAAAATGAAGTTTTTGAAAATTCTTGAAAAACGGCTAAGTGCCAACGGGGGAGGGGGTCAAGTCTTCGGCGCTTCGGAACGAAGCCGCGGAGACTTTTGCACTCCCCCGTTGCAATTTACAACGGAGAGGGGAAACGAGAGCTCCCCTCCTCCGTCCAAAAAATTCATTCATCTTTTCCAAGCTACCATCTGCACGAAATCGGAAACCCGGTTTTTGAGAGCACTTAGAAAAAAACGAGCTATTTTCACATGATGGGGAAATCATGGAGGAATGTATCCGCCTCATGAGCACTTTGGATCGGATGAAATTGTTGCCTGGAGGACCCCCAATCATGGTTCTCACAAAACTTTAAGTTTTCAAACTGGTGTCTGGAGGAATGCAAGGGGAGTTGTCAGGGGACTCTACCCGCCTCAAGAGGCACTATTTTGGGATACATTTTATCCATTTTCACCCCTTTTTATGGTTCTTCCAAAAAGTTAACTTAGACTTTTTCCGACTCTGGAGAAAGGTAGGGGGAGTTGTCAGGGGACTCTACCTGCCTTTTGGAACACTATTTTCGGATACAATTTATCCATTTTCACCCTTTTCTCTGGTTCTTCCAAAAGTTGACTTAAACTTTTTCCCACCCTGGAGAAAGGTATGGGGAGTTGTCAGGGGACTCTACCTGCCTTTTGGAACACTATTTTCGGATACAATTTATCCATTTTCACCCTTTTCTCTGGTTCTTCCAAAAGTTGACTTGTACTTTTTCCCACCCTGGAGAAAGGTATGGGGAGTTGTCAGGGGACTCTACCCGCCTTATGGAACACTATTTTGGGGTACTTTTTTCCCATTTCACCCCTTTTTTCTGGTTCTCTGGTTGTGGCGGCCTCGCCCTGGCCGTCCACCCTCTGGGTACCTGACTCCCCTGCCTCCTCCGGGGGGCAGTTGAGAAGGGTTCAATGCCTCCCCGGAGGATACTGTTATCCCGGCAACCCGCCAGCAGATGAAAAGACCCACCCCTCCGCCTCTCCACCTCTTCTGAGGGACGAGGGAACCGCGCGGGGGTCTGCTGGAGGCTACTGCCGGGTGCTCCGTCCTGCGCCTCACCGGTACCCTGACTCCAGCGCGGTGTGGCGGCCTCGCCCTGGCCGTCCACCCTCTGGGTACCTGACTCCCCTGCCTCCTCCGGGGGGCAGTTGAGAGGGGTTCAATGCCTCCCCGGAGGATACTGTTATCCCGGCAACCCGCCAGCAGATGAAAAGACCCACCCCTCCGCCTCTCCACCTCTTCTGAGGGACGAGGGAACCGCGCGGGGGTCTGCTGGAGGCTACTGCCGGGTGCTCCGTCCTGCGCCTCACCGGTACCCTGACTCCAGCGCGGTGTGGCGGCCTCGCCCTGGCCGTCCACCCTCTGGGTACCTGACTCCCCTGCCTCCTCCGGGGGGCAGTTGAGAGGGGTTCAATGCCTCCCCGGAGGATACTGTTATCCCGGCAACCCGCCAGCAGATGAAAAGACCCACCCCTCCGCCTCTCCACCTCTTCTGAGGGACGAGGGAACCGCGCGGGGGTCTGCTGGAGGCTACTGCCGGGTGCTCCGTCCTGCGCCTCACCGGTACCCTGACTCCAGCGCGGTGTGGCGGCCTCGCCCTGGCCGTCCACCCTCTGGGTACCTGACTCCCCTGCCTCCTCCGGGGGGCAGTTGAGAAGGGTTCAATGCCTCCCCGGAGGATACTGTTATCCCGGCAACCCGCCAGCAGATGAAAAGACCCACCCCTCCGCCTCTCCACCTCTTCTGAGGGATGAGGGAACCGCGCGGGGGTCTGCTGGAGGCTACTGCCGGGTGCTCCGTCCTGCGCCTCACCGGGACCCTGACTCCAGCGCGGTGTGGCGGCCTCGCCCTGGCCGTCCACCGTGCGCCCTCTGGGTCGTACCCGAAACTGTCGGGTATCCTTTGGGAGAATCAGACTCTGGAGGAACGTGAGGGGAGATTACAGGGATCTCTGCCCGCCTAACGAGTGCCTAAATGGGACACCGCACCATGATGCAAATGAAAACAAACACAGATTTGAAAATAAGCTGAGTGCGTCTTTCGTGAGTCTTTTCACGCTTCCTTCTTTTTTACCCACGATTCTGGTGACATTTCCCGGTACCGAAATGCTCAAGAATACAGGTCGGATGGCGGTCCGTTGTCCGATCTGCAATAGCTCCTACCGTGCCCTGAGCAAGCACCTACAGAGGAACCATGGTGTGCGTAACTTGGATGAAAGAAAAATTCTGCTGTTGTTGGCCAACGGACGGACCAACATTAGGCTCCATCCCTGTACCATTCTGGGATGCGAGTACCGCGGCACAAGGCTGGATCGCCACTTGGCCAGAGACCATGTTGAGCTGGCCCGGGAGGAACTACATGTGGTTCAAAATCAAATGAAAATGACAGTGGCCAAGAAGGAGCTTTATGAACTCCGAATGACAAACCCCACAATAGAAATGATTACCGCTTGGGCTGTTGACACGGTGGCAGACGACGATATACTGTCACAACCTCCACCCTTGTCCCCGGTGAATGAATGTGACAACCCGGACTGCAAAGAATGGAGGCTGGAGGCTAACGCAGTGAGGGCTCAGCGGGACATATATGCTGCTGAGGTGAAATCCCTGCGCTGCAAGTTGCAGCAGAGGATAAAGGACAAGCGACAGAGGATGGATCAGCGGGCCGGGGACATGCCCGCGTTCGATGGGGAGGAACGAGAGCGGGTCATTCTGAAGAAACGACCCCGACCAGAGTCGACACCAACGAGGCTGTCCAAGTCGAAAGGTCCCTCCTGCAGCAAGTCTCCCATTCCTGCCTGCAGCACGTCTCCCATTCCCGCCTGCAGCACGTCTCCCATTCCCGCCTGCAGCAAGTCCCCCACTGGCTCTCACACCCATTCATCCAGCTCCTCAGAGCCTGCATCCATCCATACCGAGGCCTCGTCAACCTCCCCTCCCATAAATTCCCCCTGGTTCCGGGGCAGGGGCCGGGGAAATATAATGCGGGACATAACATTCCCACGGATCATGGGTAAGTGTTTTGGCTATGTGACACATGCAGTTTCTGTAACACATCATGTGTTGTCATTAAAGTACTGTTTATATTTCACAGAGGAGTATCTGCAAGGATACCGGGAGCATTATGCAGGTATCGACCCACCAGTGAGGCTCCAGGAAAACACAGTCTCCAAACTAAGCAGAGTGAAGTCGTTCCTCAGTTTCATGGCACACGGTTTCAATCGCCTGTCTGACTGGCTCTTTTTGAGGGATCTCAAGAGGATACGCGGGTGGTCCCGGAGCCTGATGAAGTCAAGCCTTCAGGTCACGACCTCCGACTTCTACATCAAGAATATATCACACTTTCTCAAGTACATGGCCGACACACCGTGCAAGGGGAGCAGGCTCAGCCAAACGGACATGATTTTAATCAAACGGGAAGTAGTTGCCATCCTGAAGTCCCTGAAGAGAAAAGTACTTATCCACCAGATGCAAGTGAAGCGTGACAAGATGGAAGGTCTGCCGAGCCACAACGACCTAATGACATGCTTGACTTCGACCACCACTCGCATCCCTCAGCTCCTGGATGTGATGGCCAGCAATCCGACTACCGCGACCCGGACACTGCTCTATGGGTATATGACTCTTCATTGGAGCTGCATTTATGGCCACCGTCCGGGGGTCTACTCCAACATGACCAACGCCGAGGTCCGAAAGGCGGATACAACTGGCACTGCCTTCGGCTACCTGGTTCATGTGAGTGCTATTAATCAATGTATTTATTCTGGCAGTTATATGCATGATTGACATTGTATTGACACTCTCTATCTCTGTCATAACAGGTAAGTAACCACAAGACGGCCAACGCGTTCGGGGAGGCGCAGCTGTACCTCACCGTAGAAGAATTTGGATGGATGAAGAGGTGGCTGGAAATTAAGGGTACGCTGACCTGCACCCAGAGCCGTTACTTTCTATACACAGAGGGGAAGAACCCGTTCAGGAAGCTTGCCTACTCCCTGAGGTTGGCATGGGCTGATGTGGGGCTACACGGTCCCATTAACTTCACCGACCTCCGCACAGTCCACGCCGATAATGCGAAGAGGTTTCAAGACAAAGGCAACCGCCAAAGAGTGAGTGATTTCATGTGTCACAACACTGCAACTGCGGACAAATTTTACGCGAATAATCCTTCTTTGAAGGAGGCTGCGGACATTCGGTTGCTCTTCACAGAGTCACTTCAAGCAGCGGCGGCGGCATCGACAGCAGCAGCAGCAGCGGGAAATGAAGACACTTTTGCGGGTATTGACATCGACAGTGACAACTCTGGAGAGGAGCACAGCCCGGCTCCCTACCAAGACTCCCTACCAAGACATGTCCCGAAGAGGGACCAGTCACTGGCCGAACACAACCCCTCAGACATGGGTGAAGAGAGGGTGCCATACTCTGCCCCAACTTCACCCACTGTTGCCAGTGATCAACTTGTAAATATGCAGTGTGTTGTTGTAATCAGTCCCCTTGTAAATACGTTATATCCTGTTTGAATTTATTTATTACTGTCAATATTACTGTAAATAAAGTTTGTTAAAATTACTAAGTCTTCTGTTTTTAATCCCACTATGGGTTTTCTTCTTTTAAGATCCCCAGGGGCACGATATTCTGGTTCTGGTGGTAGCATGTAGGTGTTTAGTCCGAGTGAGGAGTGCTCAAGTGTGGGATGATTTGTAAGGTAGAAGAGGGTAAAAAAAGTTAAAGTGTGAACCTCCAGCAGGGCAGGTGGTGCTGTGAAGAAGGCCGACTATGGGTGCCGATGGGCGGACGGCAAAGCACCGCAAAGTAGACCCCCTTTAAGTGTAGCCAGGGGCACGAGCAAAATCCTCCATGGAGGTTGGGTGCTGCTGCTGTGAAGAAGGCCGACTATGGGTGCCGATGGGCGGACGGCAAAGCACCGCAAAGTAGACCCCCTTTAAGTGTAGCCAGGGGCACGAGCAAAATCCTCCATGGAGGTTGGGTGCTGCTGCTGTGAAGAAGGCCGACTATGGGTGCCGATGGGCGGACGGCAAAGCACCGCAAAGTAGACCCCCTTTAAGTGTAGCCAGGGGCACGAGCAAAATCCTCCATGGAGGTTGGGTGCTGCTGCTGTGAAGAAGGCCGACTATGGGTGCCGATGGGCGGACGGCAAAGCACCGCAAAGTAGACCCCCTTTAAGTGTAGCCAGGGGCACGAGCAAAATCCTCCATGGAGGTTGGGTGCTGCTGCTGTGAAGAAGGCCGACTATGGGTGCCGATGGGCGGACGGCAAAGCACCGCAAAGTAGACCCCCTTTAAGTGTAGCCAGGGGCACGAGCAAAATCCTCCATGGAGGTTGGGTGCTGCTGCTGTGAAGAAGGCCGACTATGGGTGCCGATGGGCGGACGGCAAAGCACCGCAAAGTAGACCCCCTTTAAGTGTAGCCAGGGGCACGAGCAAAATCCTCCATGGAGGTTGGGTGCTGCTGCTGTGAAGAAGGCCGACTATGGGTGCCGATGGGCGGACGGCAAAGCACCGCAAAGTAGACCCCCTTTAAGTGTAGCCAGGGGCACGAGATTCTTGAGGGTGTGATCATCTTGGTTTAGTCCGTGGGGGAGTGCTTAAGTTCGGGGGCCCGGGGACCCAAGGTGCTCGAGGTTCTGGAGGTACATGGGAGGGATCCTGGAGCTCCTCAGTCCGTGGTTTGGGGGTCTTGGAGCGGCCCCAAAGAGGTGCCTTTGTCGGTGTACCTAATGGGTAAGAAAGCCAGTCTACACAGGTCGTGAAATGTGATTGAAATGTACAGAGTGCTGTACATTTCAATCACTTTGAATGGGAGTGGTGAGGTGTGGATGAAATGGCCATATCTCCCTTAAATTCACAGCAACGTTACCCATCTTTCACACACTAATTCATGGGTAACAGAGCCATGTGCACCATGCATTTAAAGTAATGTTAGCCAGCTTTCAGACACTAATTCGTGGGTAATAAAGGCCTGTACATCTCCCTGTTTGAAAGGGCCATATCTCCCTTAAATTCACATCAAACTCACCCATCTTTCACACACTAATTCATGGGTAACAGAGCCATGTGCACCATGCATTTAAAGTAATGTTAGCCAGCTTTCAGACACTAATTCGTGGGGAAGAAAGTCACCCTGGCCGGGTCGGGAAATGTGATTGAAATGTACAGAGTGCTGTACATTTCAATCACTTTGAATGGGAGTCGTGAGGTGTGGATGAAATGGCCATATCTTCCTTAAATTCACATCAAACTCACCCAGCTTTCACACACTATTTCATGGGTAACAGAGCCATGTGCACCATGTATTTAAAGTAATGTTAGCCAGCTTTCAGACACTAATTCGTGGGTAATAAAGGCCTGTACATCTCCCTGTTTGAAAGGGCCATATCTCCCTTAAATTCACAGCAAATTTACCCATCTTTCACACACTATTTCATGGGTAATAAAGCCATGTGCACACTGTATTTAAAGGGCTGCAGGAACACTTTACCCGCCTTGTAAACACCTTCTCCTGGGTAAAACAATCCATGTATTTCCGCCTGCTTTCCATCAGCACCCGCCAGTCATTTCAAACGGTTTCAAATCGTTTTTTCACTTTTAAAAACAGCTTTCTGCCCTGTAAATGATTTCTAATCATTATTACCGTCATGGAGGAGCTGCAGGGACACTTTACCCGCCTTTTAAACACCTTTTCCTGGGTAAACAATCAATTTATTTCCGCCTGCTTTCCATCAGCACCCGCCAGTCATTTCAAACGGTTTCAAATCGTTTTTTCACTTTTAAAAAGAGCTTTCTGCCCTGTAAATGATTTCTAATCATTATTACCGTCATGGAGGAGCTGCAGGGACACTTTACCCGCCTTTTAAACACCTTTTCCTGGGTAAACAATCAATTTATTTCCGCCTGCTTTCCATCAGCACCCGCCAGTCATTTCAAACGGTTTCAAATCGTTTTTTCACTTTTAAAAAGAGCTTTCTGCCCTGGCAATTATATCTAATCATTATTACCGTCATGGAGGAGCTGCAGGAACACTTTATCCGCCTTCTAAACACTTATTCCTGGCTAAAACAATCAATGTATTTCCGCCAGGGTCACAGCCTGCTGCTGCGGCGGCTGCTGCTGCTGCTGCTCTCCCTCCCTAAATTCACATCAAACTCACCCAGCTTTCACACACTATTTCATGGGTAATAAAGCCATGTGCACACTGTATTTAAAGTAATGTTAGCCAGCTTTCAGACACTAATTCCTGGGGAAGAAAGTCACCCTGGACGGGTCATCAAATGTGATTGAAATGGACAGATTCCTGTACATTTCAATCACTTTTAATGGGAGTCGTGAGGTGTGGATGAAATGGCCATATCTTCCTTAAATTCACATCAAACTCACCCAGCTTTCACACACTATTTCATGGGTAATAAAGCCATGTGCACACTGTATTTAAAGTAATGTTAGCCAGCTTTCAGACACTAATTCCTGGGGAAGAAAGTCACCCTGGACGGGTCATCAAATGTGATTGAAATGGACAGATTCCTGTACATTTCAATCACTTTTAATGGGAGTCGGTGTGGATGGCCTGTTGAATCCGATTTTGAGCACTCTTTTCCCCGCATAAACTAGTTTAAATCACCGTTAAACACTTATTCTGTTGATGTCTATATAACCGACTTCCCGCTATGCATTAAGTCGGTTATATGGACCCTGTACACTAGGCATACCGCGGCCGGTAGTAAATGTCCAACCATTGTACCCTCTGGTCCCTAGGGTATGTAAGGATAAAATAGACTTCTTTGTTAGAAGTGAGCGTACCTTGCAGGGACTCCAGTAAAGCCGTTGCCGTTTTCCCTACATCGCAGGAAAGTCCTCGAAAATCCGCGTTCGGACATCTGTGCAGAGACATCCTGGAACACTTTCACATTTCGCGTTGTTCCGTCGAGCTCCCGCTGGATTTTATCATCCCCAATGAGATGTAGGAACGTCGTCACCTCCTCGGTCGACCACGGTGTGCTTTTCTTCGACGTTGCCATTTTTGTAGCTCCTCCGTTTACAAAATGCTGCAAGCTTGCTTCTTGATATATATGTGACGCGAGGGATGATCTCGCGCGCGATCTTGTGACGATTCTCTCTGACCAATCAGCCATCGAGTGTTGACGTCACAGCCCTGGCCTGGTCTGATAGAACCACGATTTTATGGGGCCGGAAAAAGAGGGAAAAAGTACCCGCTAGCCGGTACTAGGCTATATGGAAATGCCACCAAAAACTGGCCTGGCCGCTTGAGGACGGTTCAGGACGCTTAAACGGGGTTACCCGCTGCAGTGGAAATGCGCCACAAGTGTCAGAAAACACAACCCTCTCTCTTTTCCTCCATACCCAAATCTCTAAAAACGGGGCTGCAACGGATCTGATACAGACTGATCTTGAATTATTGGTCAATTCTCCACCTATCAGGGGAATGTGGGGTTGGGCCACGGCTAGTGCTGCGTACCGGTACGCCGAACCGGTACTGGACTTGTAAAAAGTTTCGGTTCAAGTCCGGTTAAAACCGGAAGGTCGGGAACCGGTACTTGGACTCGCAAAAAAACTAGCACTTATGTATATTCTGGTGTCTGTGGTTATTTAAACATTCCCTGATAAACGTTATTCAGCGTCAATAAATGAGTGCTAATCCGAGTGTGCTCAGTGTACAACATCACATGTCATTTCACCTTTGATTCACGGTTTGAAAACGTAGCATTTCGCCACATGCTAATGCTAACCGGAAGTACATTTGTACTTTGTAGAGAAATGTAGACACAAGTTGGAAGGGAGCACAATAAACCTGATGAGTTTGAATTTGAGTTGATTATGAGTTAATTTTCAATTGATAATTAGCTCACAATAAGTTCACTTTAGTTACTCACACAACTTGACACAAGCCATGGGTTCAGGTCTGGACTTATAAGTCCGGACCTGAACCTGAACCTCTGGACTTGAGTCCGGACCTGAACCTGAATGTGAGTCCAGGTACGCAGCACTAGCCATGGCCGGCCATTGCGCTGGAGACGCTGTAGTACATATGCTAGGCCTGTAAGTGGCGCTGTAGTCTGCCACAAAAGCAGCGAAGAAGACTTCCCGCGCATGGTTGCCCTTCTGTTTATACTCTGCTCTGGCTCTTTTTCCCCCTCCCCGAGGCAAGCGTTTGCTCCCGCTGCTGTAATTCAATGCAATCCCTCCCTCGCTGTAATTCTCTCCGGTAGTCCACCAGTAGAAGACAAACACCCTCCTCTCCGGCTCTTCCAAGGAACGAGGGGACCGGGCGGCAGAGTTTCAGTTAGATTTTTATTTCGCCGGTCAACATGTCCGTTAAAGTTTAAATCTTCCGGACAAAATTAGAAAAGTGCCGGTCAAAGGTCTTCTTTGTTATTTATTGAGCTTTAAAACAAATGAATAACGACTTATAATAATATAATAATATAAGAATAAAACAAGGAGGACGGAGATCTCTTTTTCTCCCCCTCTTCTCCCCGCTGCAGCCCAGCAGCTGATCTCAAAGCACGCTCCCCTCTCCTGCAGGGGGGCGTGGTGCAGCTCACAGAATCAGCCCCCTGCAAAAACAGCGCTGGAAAGAGCAAATAGAGCGAAATGAGGCATGGCTAAAATGCAGAATCTGTTTGGTATTTTGAAAGAAAAACTATGTATATACTTTATATAGGTATGGCCCTACAATATATTGTTCAAATATAGCATGATATGTCCCCTTTAAGGTATTATTAAGGTAGGGTTAATGTTGCTCTCAAAGTGCACCAGATATTTAAATAAAAATCTTCCCGGGGGGAGCATGCCCCTGGACCCCCCTAGAGGAGGCGACAACCCCCCTAAAGGATGTTTGGTCCACCCCCCACTTGTAAAAAAAATAGCACTTTATTTGTTAGGTATTTTATTACCTTCTTCACTCTCAACGTGTTTACCTTCCTCGTTAAGTTAACTAATCTTAACCCTCCATCCCTATACTCATTCTCTAACACTTCTCTTGCTATTCTTACCCCTTTCCCCTCCCTCAAGAACTAATTCACTACACTATCTATTTCTTCTATAACTCTCCCTGGCACATCTAGGACATTCAATTAAATTATTTACAATAATGTACAGCTATCGTATAGAAAATTGGAATTGTATTTGATCCGAACATGAACCCTTTGATTAAAGATATCAGAATGAAGATGAACCTTAAAGTAAACACAAACCACATACAAAATAACCTACACAAGGAACAGAAACAATGAAAATAAAACTATTGCTGCAAAAACATTCAGTTTGAACCTATAGCCGCGTTCACACTGCGGTACTTTTCCCACAAAGGTTCATGCGAACTTAGTTCATGATCGCGTTCACACCAAAAAGAGCCGGTACTAAAAGTAGTTCATGCGAACCTTTTTACCCGCTGCTAGAGAGCAGAGACTTTCGAGCGGCTCTTTTTTGAGAAAAGAGCTATATTCCTGATTGGCTGGGCGAATTGCAAACCACTCCCCGTAAAAACTCCCAAAGGTTTTGTGAAGCCGCCATTTTATTATCCTCGCATTAGCATTATTAGCATTAGCCCAGCGCAGAAACGCAGAGAGACTAAAGAGTTTGCATGAACTAAGTTCGCATGAACCTTTGTGGGAAAAGTACCGCAGTGTGAACGCGGCTTATGAAAGCAAGTAGAAATCCCACAGGGACATTTTGATATGGTTTTTGTTAAGCAGAGCATTGAGTATTCCTTCTTCTGCACTGACTCAACACTCTTCCAGTTGGAACATATTGTTATGGCCTCATACATGAACATATATCATTGCATAATTGGACAGAGCAAAATCGACCCGGGTGAAACGATAGGCTCGGGTTTTACTGTCTGTAATAAATGTTAGAGCATCCTTAGTGGCTTGAGAATATATACAAACAATAATCAAGTGTTAGATTACAGTCATTATAAGGAGGCTCAAAGGAGAAATCAAAAGCACATGTGATTTTAAGGAAAAGTTTAATTTATTATTAACTGTGGATTATTGTGTTGCTTCTTCAAATATAAAAAAGTAATATATATCAAATACAAATCTACTTTTGCTGAACAATAAATATTTGTTTTACACTAAAAATGTGTGTTTTTCCTTTCCATACATGTGTGTGTGTGTGTGTGTGTGTGTGTGTGTGTGTGTGTGTGTGTGTGTGTGTGTGTGTGTGTGTGTGTGTGTGTGTGTGTGTGTGTGTGTGTGTGTGTGTGTGTGTGTGTTGTGTGTGTGTGTGTGTGTGTGTGTGTGTGTGTGTGTGATCCTTAACAAGCCTCACCTGTGCTTTGTCGTTAAGTGGAATATAAAGCAGCTGCTGATGTCTCAGTTAATCATCCAGTCCCCTTCCTTTTAGACTTGTGTTTTTGTTGGAAGGTGTGCTGGACATTGCCAAGTTCTGATACTGACTGTATTCTTTTTGGTTTTACTGCAACATGCTGAGGCTTGGGAACATGTAAGTTACATTTCTTGTAGATTTCTTTCTATGTGTGTACTTAATTGTCTCTAAATGATGTGTTTTATGTGTTCCA
>NW_027262200.1:0-38359 GCF_902827115.2 Pseudochaenichthys georgianus | reverse complement strand
GTATCAGTGGGGAAAGAAGCCATAAAGATAAGGAGAGATAGCAGAGAAGAGAGCAGTCGAGACATACGTGGAGTGAAAAGAAATACAAACAAAACTGAAACTGGACTCACTGGTGCTCACATACTCCCTTGAAAGCTCACTTCCTTTTGTCTTCTTCGTGCCATCATCGGAGTGCCTGAGCGTCCGGCCGCACATCAAAGCTAAAAAGGCTAACACGTTAGCATAGTAACCCTGTCGAAGCAGCAGCCATTAACCCTATAGGCTCCCGTTACAAGGCCAGGTTCAACTAGCCCGGGGTTAGAGAGGCCAACGGCAAAGTACACACACACACACACACACACACACACACACACACACACACACACACACACACACACACACACACACACACACACACACACACACACACACACACACATATATGCAACTAACTCTGGAATGCACACACAGATCATGCGAAGCCATACCGTGCGAACATGAGCCGACACAGTTTCAAATCGGAGGGGGTATGGCTTGCACCACAGCGATGACCTCGATCCTGTTTAGGGGGGACAGAGAGTGGGGAAAGTGGTCTGGGGAGAGGGCACCATGAGAGGTCAAAGGTCAACGCAGCGACAGCCAGAGTGGAGACCAGCGGAGCGTCGTCGGGCTGACCTGAGCTGTTGAAGAGCTAGTGACCCAGGGACGTTTTTATGTACCCTGACCGAGCACACACACACATATATATAACTGCCTGATTCACACACACACACACACACACAATGCGGATGGTGTGCAAAGCTTTCTCAGGGACACACACCCTCGCGCACACACACGTGCACAATAGAAGGTGCTTTGAGGCCCCAGACAGTCTGGGAGCTACACGTAGATTACCTAAACAAACAACCTAAAAATACGTTCCCTTTTCACCGGCGACCCTGTCCGACCCCTCCTCTGAGTCAGATTGGCGAGGTTGATGTTAAACTTGCCCCGGAGACCGCAGACAACTAGGTAATTAAATATTCGTGCGTTCGTGTTTCTCTGCAAAGTGTTGACACGTGTGTGCGCACTTTGATTTGACGTGAGGCGTGTTTGAACGTGCCACACATCTCAGGGCGACCAGAAGGCAACTGACTCAAAAGCAAATCCCCATCTGCAGGCGTTTTGTTGACGTCTTTATGTGGACACCAGGCCACGTGGTATGGTGGTAGAGGTTTGTTCTCGCTTTAAGACGTACCTGATATGACTGTTTGTGGTCATGACATCGTCCCATGAGAGACCTGAGGTGACGCACCTGTGGAACACTGGTTGGGAAAACATTCACAGGTGGTTTCCCAGCTGGATAACACCCTGAATATCCAATTATAGCGTTGTTGTCTTGTCTAAAAGCTGAACACACATGTCATACATCAAACGTGTATCATTGTATAGAGTTTTTAGATATAACACCCATAGGTAATAGTACATTGTAGGCAGGGCCGGCCCTCAGCATAGGCAGTATAGGCGAATGCTAAGGGCGCATCAACCCATAGGGGGCGCCGGAAAAAGTTAGAAATTAAAAAAATATTTTTTTTTTTATTTCATAACAACACAATTTACCGATTTTGGATCAACAAAGTACATCTTATTATCTTATACTAACAGAACTACGACTATATTGCGTACAGCGCCCATAAACTATGGCACCCACCCCCCCCAAATCAAGTTGAACTGCCCCAGTCCCCAGTAAAAACCAGAGGTTTACGTGAAATTGTTCTTTTTAAAAAAGAATAATGGTAGTGTGCAATTATAGGTTTTAATTTTGTATTTGTATTCATTTAAAATAAATCAAACTCCCAAAAAACGTACACAGCTTCTGTGTGCTTTTATTAACATTGGAATTTACTGTGTAAGCGGCCGCGGGGGGAGAGCTTTAGAGAGCTCTCTCCTGAAAGACTGAGCGGCTCTGATAGCCTCAGCTCAGAGAGGTAAAGGCACACCTTTATATGATCATTATAGTTATAAAAATAAGAGAAAAACAGGTATAAAATACTATATGACAGTACAAAAAAGTTGTTATTAATAAACAAGAATACAGTTTGAAAGGGGAGTGATTTGTAAAGTATCCATAAAGAAAAAGAAAATCTGCTTACAGTTCTGTTTCATCTGGGTGTTGAGAGATGTGTCCATAGATCCCCTCATGTTGCTCTCAAAGTGCACCAGATTGATGCTTTTAACTTCAATATTAAAAAAAAAAGTCTTCCCTGGGGTGCATGCCCCCGGACCCCCCTAGAGGAGGTGAGGTCCCCCACCCACACTTAAATCATGTTCAAATGGATAGGATACTAAATACAGTTGCACACATCTTGTGTCCATATCTTTCTGTTTTGGTGGTCATGCCACAACACGCACGAGTCATAGTAAGTGTAAGTGTCTGCATTTGGTGGGGGGGGGCGCCAGCTAAAATCTTTTACATTTGTATTGAGAATATGATGAGCAGACAGTCAAATGTTCTCTGTTCATTTTACTGAGCTAAATCTGAAATAACATCACAACAGTTGCGAGCCACCTGAAGAAAGCGTTTATGATACAATATGTCTCAATATCACCATTAAAGCAGCTGCATATTAACTACAGTGTAAAATGGGTTGAAAGTGTTGCATTGTGGGTATCTCAGGGATCTGTTGTGTACTTGTGCTTCAGCGCGACACGTGGTTCGGACATGAGGCCCCATGGAGACTGCTTCCCTATCACTTCCTCTTCCTCCTCACCTATTCTTAGTGTGTGCTTTCCTCGACACATCCCCCCTTCTCCTCCACTGGCCCAGCATGCTTTAGCTCTCCTGATCGTGTAGCGTTGTGTGCCGACGTGAGTGTCCCCCCCTCACACAACAACATTAGCATTCTCCCCCTCCCCTCCTCTTTTCATAATTCAATTGAAAGGCAGCTCTTTTCATTGAGCCTTCCTCACATACACAATGTGAGGAAGGCATGCCAGATACACTGCCTGGTCACACACACACACACACACACACACACACACACACACACACCACACACACACACACACACACACACACACACACAACACACACACACACACGCACGCGCACGCACGCACACACACACACACACACACACACACACACACACACACACACACACACACACACACACACACACACACACACACACACACACACACACACCATGTATACATCACTTCAGGGGACATTACATTGACTTACATGCATTTCCTGGAGACTTATCCTAACCTTAACCAGAACCAACACATGCCTAACCCTAACCAAGTCTTCACCCTAAAAGTAACGATCACCCTCATGGGGACCTCCAATGTGTCCCCATAAGGGAGGCGAGTCCCCACACGTGACTATGTAAACAGATGTAGGTCCCCACAAGTATAGTAATGCTAGACCACACATATACACACACACGCACACGCACACACACACACACACGCACACACACACACACACACACACACACACACACACACACACACACACACACACACACACACACACACACACACACACACACACACACACACCACACACACACACACACACACACACACACATGTCCAACTTGAGACCCTGGAGACCTTGGGGAAATTGGACCAAGACAATACCTTGACGGAGTTTGTTTACCTCCCATCTTCCCAGCTGTGCTCGTGTCCCCATGCTTTAACAAAGGGGTGTGTGTGTGTGTGTGTGTGTGTGTGTTTACATGCATGCGTGGTATTGCAAAGTGCATCTGCGTAGTCCTTTCGAAAGGCTTAGTGTGCAGGTGTACAGATTCATTCAAGATCCAAGGCTTGTATTGTCATTAGCTGCAGATATATCAATGAACATGTGGTCACCGGCTCCTCCAACAGCGCAGCACAATCAGATGAAATAAGTAAAAGTAAATACAGATGTTTCTAAGTGTCTGTTTGTGTGTACATCCGTGTGTTGTTTGCTTTCTATCCGCGGAGCAAATCTCAGGTCACAAAAGGTCATTCGTTGGTTGGCGCCTTGCCTCGTTTTGGGTGGTGCCACCGTTTGTGGACCTGGCATGGGTGCAAAGGTGGAATTTGAGGCGCCCCCACCCAACCGGCAAGTTGGCCAACGGGGTTTCCCCAAACAGAGATGGACCTGTGTGCTGCTGTGCATCCCTTTAGCTTCCTTTCCGTGCCATGCCTTCCCTTACCTTCACTTCCTAAACGTACACTACATTCAAGTACCTTGGCCTCATAAAAGCCGTGGGATTGTCCGTTCTGAAGTGGCCGGGTGGAATACTTTAGATGTCTGCGATACACCCATTGTGCACATTTTCTTTCCTAAGGCCAGGCTGGAGGAATTAGGGAGGAAGTTAAGGCCTACGTGTCAACAAGAACGTTGAGACTTCGGCGCGCAGGAAGTCTTAAGAACAATATATTAATATTTTCAGTTGTGAAATCCAAACAGCAATATTATCGGTGGCTCCAACGTGTACTTTTAACAAAACAGATTGGAGCGTGCTGTTATTTCTTAGGCTTGTTGTAAACTCACCGCAAACATTGTTAGAAAGGGTTTATCAAAGTCAACTTATTGTCCATCTTTCAGTTTGTGTGTACGGACAGAGAGATCGGAATACCGTTTCCCACAATCCCGAATACAAATATAAATACAAATATGTACCTATTCTATATATACACAATCAACAGACACACTTTTACATATGCACACATTAAGACATACATAAAAGCACAACAATCAATATACACGATAACAGTCACTCAAAATCTGTGAGAAATATACCCAATGAAAATACAAAACGTTGTACATTTAAGGTGTTACTTTTGGATACAAATCGTGGCGAACCGTGTCTATCACAGCTGGACCTTCCGTAGACACACACACACACACACACACATATCGTTTATTAATTTGAGTGTTCCAGGGTATCCTCTGAATACCTTGAAGGCCCTGACGGTTCGCCACGGGATACACATGGCAATAAATGAAGTAGTTTGAAACGCGACTGAATATAACAACGTCTTCTTCCGTAGTCACTTTTACGACGTGTTTTCTCATCCGTGTCTCTGGCTGGTGCTCCGCCGTGTCAGGTAGAGACGTTTTAATTAGGCCAGTGTCGTGGGTGGCTCTCGTTTGATGGATCAGTGCTGCTGAAAATACACTTATAAATCATCCTACATCTGACAGACACGCCGCTGGCACCTCGTACCCCCCGCTGGCACCTCGTACCCCCCGCTGGCACCTCGTACCCCCCGCTGGCACTGGCCACCGTGAGCAAAGCTGCTGTGATTGTCAGGAAGGTTGGCTTGTGTGTTATCATCATCGTTAGCCTCGCTGGCTTTTGTTCTTGGCCTTCATTAACACTTGTGAGCATGTCAACCCAGATGTCACGACGCCACTTCCTCTCGTTTGGAATATTAAAGGTCGGCACCACTAGGTCGGGACCTTTTCCCCCTAGGTCAAGGTCCAAATGTGTGAGGAGTGTATGTCATCAATCATGGTGATCACTTTCGCTTTCCGTGTGTCCCTCATCCATCAGCCTGATGGGGAACGCCGCGCGAGGTAATTAATAACTCGAGTGACCCGCTCTCCTGCTGTTCCACGGACAGATGCTAACGGTCAGCGGCTAGTTATCAATGCTAATACGCCAGGTGTATTGATGGTCTTTTATTCTCTGTATGCCTGTCTGGGTTGACATAGACCGAGGGTGTCCACGCTTTTTTCATCGAGGGCCACGTACAGAAACATATATACGAAGGGCTGGGCCACTCGCTGCATGTATATCGCCTCTTAAGTTCAGTATTACGTTAGCAAAATCAATGGAATGTCGGTACATGATGCCTGTGAGTGGTGGCAGCCCATCCCTCAGATTGATTATTATAAGGGGAAATATGAAGAGTGTTTTTCAAGCTTGATACGTAAATAAGTCATTGGGCTTTTTTCTTATCAACTAGATATGTTAGAAAATGTTTCCAACTTTAATTGACTGGATTTATTTGAAAAGTGGTTTTATTAACACATAATATATGTATATTTAAGAAGTACAATATAAGACAAGTTTAATTTGTGGGTCAGATTCCATTTTGAATTTGCTGAGGGCCGATTCAAAATGGGCCTTATGTGGAAAGTATATACATCCAAGACTTTGAATGTTCTTTAAAAAACCAACGTTGAGTGACTGCAACCGGGGGGGTAAACAAAGCACTCTTGGAATAGTAATCCGTTGCAACAGGAGTCTCACCTGAACACTCTGCCATCCACAGGGAGAAGGAGAGATAGGAGAGACACAAAGGCAGAGGGATATGTCAGAAAGGCGTAGTGGAGAGGCAGAGACTCTCCTCGCCCTCAGGTCCCGAAAGATGATCGCTTGGTTTTTTTCAAAGAGTGTCTTTGTGCCTCTGACTTCTCTTCTGAAGAGCGCCCACTGTCTGTTGTGACTACAAAAAGAGTCACAGAGTTTTCATCACCCAAAGAAGATAAAGCGCCGGCTTGAAAGGAGGCAGGATCGTAAAGCTTGAACTTAAGTCTCTCTTTTTGATTATATAAAAGAGGCAATTGTTCTGCCTGGGCAGGCCGCGTTATTGTGAGCCGTGCGCTGGGTGTTATATTCCTGGGGTTTTTTCGTAGGCTATTGTAGCTCAAGTTAGCTCTCATGCTTTCAGTCCCCAGTGTATTGGATGCTTTGCCGAGTAGGCTGCAGAATAGCTTGCCTATCAGGCTTTGCATGCAGGTCACTCAAGGCGGGCTACAGTGGGCGGGAGTGTAGGTTTTTCATTTGGCGGTAGCATGGGGCCGTGACTGTTCAAAGCCTGCTGCTGTGTAGGTTGTCGCCACTCAGAGGAAAATGTAGCTTGGCTTGAGTTGGCTCGCGTGTGGGTAGCTATCATCGTATCATTAGCTTTTGTGCACATGGCTTCGTCGACTATTTTTCCCCTCCCTTCACGCGGTGCGGCCGGTTCAGCCAGCAGCATCCCCGCCACACGGACACAACTACTCATTAACTCCCACAGACCTCTCCCTCCAAACGTGCTCCAGCTTAGAGACACCAGGGATGGGGAAGAGGTGGGGGGGGGGGGGGGGGGGGGGCGCTGACAAAAGGGGAAAAAAGACTAAAGCCAGAGATGAGGATTGGATGAGTGAAAGAGCTACCGGGGGAGAAAAGGGGGAAGAATGCAATGTCCGGGTCTATGAGGGATTCCATTTTTTTTTTTTTTTGCCTTTCCAGAATAGAACAGTAAGGCACCAGTCTCTTTGTCTGCCTTTGATCTCTCAGCGAAGGGATTTGGCACCTGACAAACCCCTCTCTGTCTGAAAGGAGGCCTGTTGAGAGAAAGCCTATGAGAGTGAGAGAGAGAGATAGAGGGCGAGAAAGAAAAAAACCACACACAAGAGAGTTAGAGAGCGACCGGGCAGAAAAAGGAGAGTGGAATATACGAGAGGATATGAAGAGGGCTTCTCCGCTCATATCCCATAAACACGTGTGTCTGTGTGCGGGTTCTAAACCACTGGTCCGGACAGCGATACATCCAACAAGTCTTAAGGGAGATTCCCCTCTGAAGCCACGGCCTTTTGGACCACCCACTAGTGCGGTCTCGTCCCTCACCAACACACACTCACACTCCTAAGAGGAAGCAAATTCCCCAACTTGCATATCGACTTCTCTTTTGCCCTCCGCTGTTGCATTCTGGGGGGCCGTGGCTGCTGTAAACAAGCCCCCATATGTTGACATCGCATTTTCAAACACAATGTCCTGAAATGCAAACCGCAGATGAAGACGCTGGCTAACAGGGATCTGGAGTTGCTCGAAGGGACTCCGGGGTCGGCCTGGGACAGCTTAATAATTGACGAGCGAAAAACTCATCAAGCGTGCACAGTTTGAGGTAGCCTGCTCTTAGACTGTGTCCCCTTTAAGAGGATCAGGCCCAAAGGCTGTGAAGCATGGGACTCAATTAACTCTCCCTACAGCTTGTGTTAGCAAAGGGGCCACTATCCCAAACAGCTGCTTGACCCCACTCTCAACTCCGGACACTTTTCCTGCTCAGCGCACAGGTACAAACGCTAACGGCAACTTGTTTGTGTGTTGTCCCCCGAAGCGGTCACAGCCGCTTCAACAATACCCACACATCCCAGTGTCCCTCTGTCTTTGGCGATGAGATTGGGCGTCGAATGATTGCTTTTAACATAGAGAGATAACACAAAGCGCCTCCGGGCTAATCTCTACCCCTTCTTTTAGCAACCGTGAAGAATAGAAACGGAGGCTTCACGCACCCCTGCAGGCTACAATCAAAGAGACCGTTAGCTTAGCGTTAGCGAGTGAAGCGGCAGGGGTTTAGCCCTGATTGACTGAGTGGGAACGGGCAAAGAAAGGCTCAGCAGGTAGCAGCTAGTCCGGCTCGGTTAACGCCGCGCTGTCCTAATCCAGCGGCCGGGGGCAAAGAGCCCGATTCTAATGCGCCTCCAATTGAGGGATTTCCCAGTGTTTCAGGGGGTTTGTGGATTTATTCGAATGTGTCAGCGTGTCGGGTGGTTAGTGGAATGTGTGTTTTTGTCGAAGTACGGACTTCCTCTTCACTGCGGTGGTGTGTGTGGAAAAGAATTGATTTGATTTCGAGTGTGGTGAACACATATGGGACTGTGCTTATTATGTGACTGTTCTTTTGTGCGCGGGATCCCCTGAAGTATTATGACTGTGGCAT
Source organism: Pseudochaenichthys georgianus (assembly GCF_902827115.2). NCBI lineage: Eukaryota > Metazoa > Chordata > Actinopteri > Perciformes > Channichthyidae > Pseudochaenichthys > Pseudochaenichthys georgianus. The sequence goes on along the minus strand of NW_027262200.1, from coordinate 29,686 downwards.
TGTACCCATGCCTTCTCAAATACATCTGGGTTTGTGTGTGTGTCGACATCGAGCCTTTGTGTGTGTGCAGGCATCGGGTGTCGCTTTACCCCTGCAGACTATAAGTGTGTAATTATCTGATTTGTATTGGGTATGGATTTACCCATCTGTCTCCAAAGGGTCTTTACTGTATAACACCACACCCACGCTACTAGAAACCACAGAGACCGTCCAGCCCCAATGCCATTCGCCGATTAATAGCAGCCTCGTTGACTGACAGGTTATTCGGTCCAATCGGTGTTGGAACTGTCTGCGCCGCACCTCTCGGAGAATTGCTCTTTTGTCCTCGTCTCCTGGTTCAGTGCTCACGGGGTGAAACATAAACCCCGCTAGGCTTCCCCGGCCATTATGGAAACCGATAGACGGGGGAGAAACTCCTCGAAACACGAGCCCTCCAATCAAACTGTCACTCAAAGGAAAGGCGAGCACTGTCGCCGATAGTAGGAACAGTGTCACTTAGGTTACCATTTCAGAGTTAAGTGTGTGTTTAGGTGCATGTGTGAGAGTGACAGGGCTCCCAGTGTGCCAAGTGTGGCGGCAGTTGTTTGTTAAATGGTCTGAAATGGCTCTTGTTTAATCGCTGCTTCAAGTCATGCCAATGCTGAAGAGCTTATATTTGTGAGAAAGAGGTAGATATTTGATCTTCTCCCTTCTTTGTCGGAGGAAATGGAGCCCTGTACTCCCGTTCAGTTGTTTTTCATAATAGATTTCAGGTTCGTGAGAAAGTAGACAGCGCTGAAGATGGGAAATGAAGACAAAGAAGTTAGAAGCCTCTGGGCAACGAATAGTTTTCTGGTTGCTAATTGGGGGACATTGGCAAGATGACAGTCGTCTCTTCTTGTCTTCCATTGCTAAACAACTATTTGGATGTGCATTGCTATGGCAACATCGCCTTATTATCTATTAGACAGTCACTGCATGTGCAATACATTTTATGCTCGTAGTTTACAAATTGACTTCCATAGACATCCACTTTTCTATTCAGTGTGTTGCCATGGAGTTTTGAACAGACGTTCTTGGTTTCTTGAAGATGCATCGTAATGGATTTGGTGGTCCTGTAACTTTTCCTCCAGCATCTTAGCCACCTCGACTCCGTTCCTCTCTAATATGAAAGCTGTACTTAATGTAGGCCTTCTTGTGTTTTCATCTTGCAGTACCTCTTCAAACCAAACTTACCCTCCTCTGTGTCCTTGTTATGTTTCAGCCTGCAAGATCGGTTACTACCGCGCCTTGGCCACCGACGGCTCCTGTTCCAAGTGTCCGCTCAACAGCTACTCCACCAGAGAGGGATCCACCTCCTGCGTGTGCGACAAGGGGTACTTCCGCTCTGAAACAGACCCGGCGTCCATGCCCTGCACCCGTAAGTACACCAGCATCTAACATACTGTCAGAGGTGGGAAGTAGTGGAGTACAAATACTTCGTTATATACTTAAGTACATCTTTCTGGTATCAGTACTTTACTCCACTACTTATTTCTTAGACTTTTTACTTCTTACATGTTGAACTCAAATACCTGTACTTTTTACTTCTTACATGTTGAACTCAAATACCTGTACTTTCTACTTCTTACATGTTGAACTCAAATACCTGTACTTTCTACTTCTTACATGTTGAACACAAATACCTGTACTTTCTACTTCTCACATGTTGAACTCAAATACCTGTACTTTCTACTTCTCACATGTTGAACACAAATACATGTACTTTCTACTTCTTACATGTTGAACACAAATACCTGTACTTTCTACTTCTTACATGTTGAACTCAAATACCTGTACTTTCTACTTCTTACATGTTGAACTCAAATACCTGTACTTTCTACTTCTCACATGTTGAACACACATACCTGTACTTTCTACTTCTCTCATGTTGAACACAAATACCTGTACTTTCTACTTCTCACATGTTGAACACACATACCTGTACTTTCTACTTCTCTCATGTTGAACACAAATACCTGTACTTTCTACTTCTCACATGTTGAACACACATACCTGTACTTTCTACTTCTCTCATGTTGAACACACATACCTGTACTTTCTACTTCTCACATGTTGAACACACATACCTGTACTTTCTACTTCTCTCATGTTGAACTCAAATACCTGTACTTTCTACTTCTCTCATGTTGAACTCAAATACCTGTACTTTCTACTTCTCTCATGTTGAACACACATACCTGTACTTTCTACTTCTCTCATGTTGAACTCAAATACCTGTACTTTCTACTTCTTACATGTTGAACTCAAATACCTGTACTTTCTACTTCTTACATGTTGAACTCAAATACCTGTACTTTCTACTTCTTACATGTTGAACTCAAATACCTGTACTTTCTACTTCTTACATGTTGAACTCAAATACCTGTACTTTCTACTTCTTACATGTTGAACTCAAATACCTGTACTTTCTACTTCTTACATGTTGAACTCAAATACCTGTACTTTCTACTTCTCACATGTTGAACTCAAATACCTGTACTTTCTACTTCTTACATGTTGAACTCAAATACCTGTACTTTCTACTTCTCTCATTTCCCAAACAGCTGGTTCCTTTAGTCTGAATGTGTGTTGGGGCGTGATCATTATTCTTTAGAGTCACTGCGTGCCTATTGGTTGGAACACGATCCGTGTATCCATCACTTCCTGGTCTTCTCTAAAGAAGAGGGACCAATGGAAACGTTGTCATGTTGCCGTTGTTCACCATGGAAACATTCATTAGCTAACAATGACATTATTGTTCTATTAATATAAAGGGAGGTCAGGTACTCTTTAAAGCAGCTGCTAGCTATGGGTACTTTCTACTGAAGTACACTTCAAAGCCTTTACTTTCACTTGAGTAAAGAAGTTTAGTCAGTACTTTTACTTTTACCAGAGTATCTGTACTTCTACTTGAGTAAAGGATGTGTGTACTTTTGCCATCTCTGTACACAGTTTAAAGTGCATATAGAAAAGAACACACACAGAGTTATGGCTTCTGCCTCAACCCAGCCATGGTTTTTATTCCTCTCTCTCGTTATCTGTTTCTTTTGCAATGTCAACCTGATTACCCGAGCGCTCACGGAGAGACAGCCTTTCCTCCGAACACAAAGGTGTCTTTTGATTCCAGGTGGTACTTAGTGATCTGTCACGGTGACGGGTAACTAATGGGGGTGTAAATCACCGCTGTATCCCAGATGCAGTCTTCCACAGAGAGGCTGCAAAACAAACAGGGCAGAAAGACACACCGAGATAAGATGTTAGCGGCGATGTGACGAGGTGACGAAAAGGGTAGAAAAAGGAGTTTGGTGGAAAGCTGAAATTGGATGCAGGGATGTGGTGACAGAAAGAAACCAAGGTGACTGAATACAGGAAGGCGTTAAGCCCAAGGAAGAGCTTTGACTTCTTCTGTTTGTGAGTCACGCACCGGAGAATCCTCCCCCGACCAACACTAAGAACACTCCTAATGATACCTCTTTCCTTTTTCCATCCCTGAGTCACACATACCGGGAGTTCATGCTGTCAGAAGTAAAACCCACGTAACACGAAAAGCCCTGCACTCTTATTTCCCAGGGTAAAAAACACTATTCGTACACATGACAGACGTTTGAGTGAGTATGTGTCACAAGTCAGTTTTAACAACCAAACATCTGCTCGGTTGCTTAGCTCATAGTTGGCCCGCGTTTTGGCTGTCGAGTTCCCGTGGATTCATCAGTCAGCGGAGCGGTTTATTGAATCCGACGAGCAGCCGAACTCGTCCCGCACAACACCGAGCTGTCGGGGCAGAGACTGAACCGGCCTCTAATGATTCCCCTGCCGCGCGGCAACATCATACACAACGTGGGACGTGTTACGATGAAGAACACGAGGTGAACGAGATGGCAATCTGAACGTCTTTGATTAATGCATTCTGGCTATACATATCTGGAGCTTCTCCAAGTCTCTCTAAACACCCAACGTGTTTACTGGGATGATGAACAGACCGGACTCACTGGACTTGTTGAGCTGCAGGGATCAGTTGAGGAATAGATTAGTCAGATTTTCTTTTTGAAACTCATCATTTCAAATATTTTTCTTGCGAGGATACCAAATATAAAATTACAGAATGTTTTTGTCTTGCATGAACTGCTGTTTGGTCAGAGTAACCACTAAATAGGGATAAGTACCCAAGGTACACCTTGTTAAGTCACGGATTAGTTAATAAAAAGTATTATTATTTATCTCCGAACATATTCAAAAGCATTTCGTACTTATACAGATATAAAACCTAATTCAAATTTGAATTGTTTTTGCTTTTATTTAGCGTTAAGCTGTTATTAATCTAACCAGAAGTAAGTAAGTAAAACTTTATTTATATAGCACCCTTCTCAACACGGATGTCCAAAGTGCTTTACAGTACAGCACACAGGATACAATTCACAGTACAACTATAACATGTAGAATAAAAGGCATAAAACGGCAGCAGTTAATACATAGGATAAAACATACGACAAAACACCAATAATAAAAAATAAAAAAAAAGAAGACAGCCACTAACTCACCTCCTCCTCCTCCTCCTCCTCCTCCTCCTCCGACCCAAAGGCCTGTCGGAAGAGGTGGGTCTTTAACCGCCCCTTAAAAACCTCTATTGACGCCGAGGTTTTTATTATTTGGGGGAGTTTGTTCCAAAGCCTTGGGGCCACCGCCTCAAAGGCACGGGCACCCTTAGTCTTTAGCCTGGTTCGGGGCACCCTTAGGAGGCCTTGCTCAGAGGACCTCTCTGAGATTGTTTAAACCACTTTAAAGGAGCAGCACGTAGATATTAAAACAGAGAGGTTAAAAAAACTATTCAAACATCCAACTTTTTTAACCTTAAATTAACTTTCTTTGACTAAATAAAAGCACAGGCCTTATTCCACACGCCCTACTCATTACTGTTTTGCCACATCACTAATATTTTGAGTTACTTGCCCTTATTTTATCCCGCGGCTCATCTCGATTGTCCCGTTAGCCCGTGTGGCATCTGAGCTCGGCTGCCGCGAGCAACAGCTGTCAAAGCTTATTACTGCGCTTATAGTACACGGCCGCGCGATGCCGTTTCAAACTCCACGGTTAGGAACTGAACATTATCTGGACTCCTTCGCCGACCTTTGCAACGTGTGACCTTTAAACTCTCACCCCGTCTGTCGTCTGATGTTTTCCTTCCTCGCACATTTCATTTTTTTTTTTTTACTTCTCACCCACATGTTAGAGCTGTGTAATTACAGCTGTCACTCACACACCCCTCCTCGTCCACATCTTGTTTTCACTCTCTCTCTTTCCGTCTCTCGAAACTCACTCACGAGTCACGGACAGAGCGGATGAAGAAAAAAAAAAGTAATTTCCCAGTTTGCTCGCTGAAGGTCAGGCTGGGAAAGAGCCAGCATCTCTGGTAATTGTGTGTGTGTGTGTGTGTGTGTGTGTGTGTGTGTGTGTGTGTGTGTGTGTGTGTGTGTGTGTGTGTGTGTGTGTGTGGGTGGGTAATTGAAACCGCTTTGATGATTAAAACTGGATGTCATTGTGTGTCGGTCTGTCAGAGACTGTTTTGCACCTTGTTCTTGTGTTCGGCGATTCTTCACGTGCGCTACATTTAATGGAAAAACTCGCTTTTCAGATTACAAGCAACACACACTTAGCTCCCACACTTTGGATCAATATGTCCGAGGATCCTGGAGGGATACATTTGTTTTACGGGGTTTAAGAAACAGATTTGTCCGCGTGTTTGAAAAATACATAGACAAATATATATTCAATGGTCCTTAGATCCAAATAGTTTTAAGATAGGCCACAGGTAGATAATATCCTCTAACAATATGCAGCTAAGTCAATTCAAAGCATTCAGTTAAAATATACAATATTAAAATAAGTTCAGGGCAGGAAAAAGCAATATACATGATATAAATAAAGACACAGGCTTGCACCACAGGGCGGTAATAAGGTTCAGGAACAGACACTGCTGCGTTCAAGTTCAAACGAGGGGGTGTTCTCCATTTTGGGGTTTCTTTTGGCCCTTGATGTGTTTCTCAGATTTTGCCCAGTTTTCTTAGCGGCGGTTTTGTCGGTGGAGGAAGAAGGAGGGATGGGGGGTGAGGAATGAACGCGGACTCGAGGGGGGCATTGCATTAATTCCAGCCGGATGGTAATAGCGGGGTGGATGTTCTGGCCAATTTAGCCTGCTCTTTTACGCGAGCCCTGCGCAATACTCGCCTAACAATCACTGATAGAGAGAGACACAGAGAGAGAGAGGGATGGAAGAAGGAGAACGGGGGGAGAAGAGGAGGAGGAGAAAAAAAACTGAGATTAAAGAAGGAAGTGACAGGAAAGAAACGAGTAAGGCTCGGAGCAAATTACAGAAAAGGAGACGAGGGATAAAATAAAAACTTGCTTGAGGAAAAACTTTCTTAGTTTCCCCTGGAATCCACCCGTAAGGAGGGCACATTTTAAGGCCATGTTGAGCTGACGTTGTACGAAGGTTATGTGAACGTTACTCTCCCCGTCGCTCTCTCTCTCTCCCGGTATTAATTACCGCGTGTCAGTCACAGCTGACGGCTCTCCCACGCTCCCACTGGTGCATTCTGGGAGAGCGACAGGTACAGCCAAAGGTACTGTGTGTGTGTGTGTGTGTGTGTGTGTGTGTGTGTGTGTGTGTGTGTGTGTGTGTGTGTGTGTGTGTGTGTGTGTGTGTGTGTGTGTGTGTGTGTGTGTGTGTGTGTGTGTGGAATGCAGGGGGAATTCTGACATGCAGTGGAATGTGTTGAATACTTTATACTGCAGTCATAAAGTTACGGAGCGCTGTTGCTTGTCATGGCAACGGGCAAACAAAATATTGAAAATAAGGTGATTACACTTGCTGATACAATTATTTATGGGCAACGCTATGACATGAAAGGACTTTTATCTTTAGATTACACTCATTTCCTTTCTTCCCCGAGAGTAAGATAAGAAGACCAATACCACTGTTGTGTCTGTATATTACTGTGAAACTCGGCCCGGGTTAGCTTAGCTTAGCTTAGCAAGATGGCTAGAAGAAGGGACACTAGTTTTCCTGGTTCTGTACAAAGGACACATTTAAAACAACTTGTTACTTCGCCTTCTAAAATGTGTGTGTGTATCTAAAGTATGTTTTTCTCTGCCTGCATGCTTCAAGTTATTAGGCTATGCTAACCTAAGCTAACCAGGGGAGGTTTAGCAAGATGGCTAGAAGAAGTGGAAACACTGTACAAAAACAAAATGTCTTACTAAGTCTTCTAAACGATTGTGTTTCTATAGTATGATTTATTTATGCATCTCTGTCTCAAGGCTATGCTAAGCTAACTATCTCCTGACCACAGCTGCACAGTTAACGCTGTCCAGAAGGGAGACTGTGAGACTCTCATCAACTGGAAGCACATTTCCATCTGTTGTGTTTATGCCTTTGAGGACAAGCACAGAAGACAAGCACGCGCAGATCAACCGGAATTATGATTACCTTTGTCCTGTTAAGTTTACGACGCCTTTTCTCCAGACAGCATCTGAGTGATAGCTTTACTTTGAGGCCGGCTGAGTGTTGAAAGGGAGAAGAGGTTAGCTGAACCTAGCACACTGACAAAGGGTACCTTAATTTAGAAAGCTCATCTGTAACTTGTTCCCATTGTCTCCGAGGCAGACGGGGAGGATGAGGTGAGAGAGCGAGAGGGGCAGTGGTTGTGTGAGACAGAGCTTCATCATCATTTTTAATGAGAATGTATTAATAGGTTGGAGAAAAGGGGAGTTAAGTGATGCCCATATTAACACAGCACAGTCTGCGTCGTCTCGTCTTCATGCTGTTAGTGAGCATCGAGGTTATTTTCAGTTAAACAGACCCTCCTCCCGACTTTCCACCATCCATTTCTCTCCCCCCCCCCCTCCATTTATCCAGACCTGCTCCCCCCATACTAATCAGTGGCTTTCTTTTTTCCTGGATGAACAGACGGTGTTTGTCTTCTCCTTCTGTCCTTCTCATCTCCTCTCAAGGCCTCCCCTTCACATTCCCCACTGTCAGCCACACCGAGAGTAGCATGCGAGTCCATAAACAAACCGTTTTTTTGCATGTATCAAGGGTACAACTGTGCTTCCACGTCTCCATTAAATGCAGCAACAAAAGCGTACGTATTCCTCCTCGGGCGACCACACACTGTCCTCTGCGTCTCCGTGAAATCACTCATTGCCACGCGGCTCCTCCAGAAATAACACTGATAATTAATTTCCGCTGCGAAATGATTCGTCTGTGGACTGACTCGCTTTCATATTTCACCCTGCATCGATCCCTGCAGCCCGCTCGCGTGCGCTTCATTAGTCAGAGTCAGAGAGAGAGAGAGAGAGAGAGAGAGAGAGAGAGAGAGAGAGAGAGAGAGAGAGAGAGAGAGAGAGAGAGAGGGACGACGGAGGGATAGAACAGAGATGGTTAAGTCAATTACCGTCGCTTATGTTTGAAATCAACACAAAAAAACCAAAACATGAATGACAATAGAGCTGACATGTAAATAGATACTGATGAGTTTGTGTCGCTAGCTGTGGAGCTGCTCCGACATAAAGCTACAACGTGCATCAAAGCACTTCTTTACTAACAGGGTCCAAAGCAAACTTTGTGTAAAGTTATTGAGTGGGTGCCGTAAAGCCCCGCTGTTAGCCGCGGGCTCGCGCGCCCAGCCACCTCCAGCTGATGCGACATACGAGTGGGAAAAGAAAGCTGCCGTCCTATTGGATTTCAGTTAACGATTCGAATTAACTGAGGTGAAATGGGATCTTCCCTCGCAGTAATGGACAGGACATTAAAAGGGAATTCAAGAAGCCTCTCAATAAAGGGGAAACCCAGTCAATTATACATTTAAATGTTTCTTATGTGTATATACGAATCGGTTTCACGACTTTCACGATCCCACAGCAAGGATACAATCAAAGAAGTACACGTCCATTATAAGAAAAGTATTTGCAGGATTTACCACAAGGTCATTGTTAATATTGCGATTTGTTTCTATTGAGGGTGTCTTCATTGTTTCACACGTGGCTGTCACCTTTTAATTGTCTACCAACATGAATGTGCTGGATTAGTCATTTTTCATTCTAAATTACTTATTTCCAAAACACAAGATGTCTATTGGAGCTTTTGCATGTAATTTAGTAGAAAAAACAGTGTTGGAGCAAGTCATTATACATACAATTATTTTGCTGTTGTTTTGTATATTTCATTTTTTTTTTTTAACCAGGCGAGGGGGGTTGTTTGATTATTGAAACACAAGAAGAAAACACTAAATTCTTGCCTGGAGAAGTGACATTTGAAGACAAATAGACGCTACCAACAGTTTTACAGCTCCAGTGATTAAATCAACTCAAACTTATTTTTGTCGACCAAACATGTAATACGTGGAGGAAAGCCCAGGTTCCCGTAATCAAATAAGTAACGTCTGTCTCTTTCGGCTACCATAATAAACAAGAGTGTAACCGAGTGCCTGCTCTGGCCTCTAACCACCACTGGTAATACCATCAGCTCTCTCCGCTCTCTTTCTACTTCTCTTGATAATCCTTTCATGCTGATTTCAGAGAGAAGGAAAAGGGAAACGTTAGGAAAGGGTGCGCTCAAGTATTCGTGTGTGAGAGGAAACAATGGGACGACAATTACAAACATGTGATAGATATCCCAAATTAGGAAGTTATTTTGTCAGAGCAGTGTATATCATATATGGAACAAATTGAATACGTCTACAATATACAATCACTAAGCTACAGAAATATATCGAAATAAACTGCAGAAAAAGCCAATATTGCTAAGCAACGCAAACATTTCCCAAAGTGGGATTGATAAAGCACTTCTTATCTTATCTTCCTCCGCAGGCCCTCCGTCGGCGCCCGCCCACCTCATCTCCAATGTGAACGAGACCTCCGTGAACCTGGAGTGGAGCCCCCCGCGCACCACAGGGGGCCGCCAGGACTTGACGTACAACGTGGTGTGTAAGCGCTGCGGACCCGACGGCCGCCGCTGTCAGGCGTGCGGGAACGGCATCCACTTCAGCCCCCAGCAGCTGAGCCTGAAGGGCAACAAGGTGTCCATCAACGAGCTGCAGGCCCACACCAACTACACCTTCGAGGTGTGGGCCGTCAACGGCGTCTCGCCTCAGAGTCCGGGCCCCGAGCAGGCCGTGTCCGTCACCGTGACCACCAACCAGGCCGGTAAGGAACACCGATGGTGGTTCTGAGCTAGTGGGTTAGTGGAAAGGAAATGGTAGAAGACTGGAACCGTTAGGGTTAGGGTTAGTGCAGAACTATTCTGATTCTGATGCTTCATGATTTGGAAAAAGTAGCTAATTGGGATTATTTTAACTAATATTGCGAATATGATATAGGAGGAGAGATTAATCATTTATTTATTGATTTATTTTATTTTTTATTAAGAAGCTCTATACCAAACATATGTTTTGTTATCACTGAACACGAGGATTTGTAAGATGTCTGCTGCTCCATAAGACTTCATTTAAAATAAGATTTTAACACTTTAACAAATATTGTTCTTCCTGGGATTTTAAATTACATTTCGCAAATCCGATAACATTTCCATCGACGGTGCCTTTCTAATTTATTGAAAGACTCGGCTTGTCAAAGTTTATTAAGTCAACATATGTTTTAGCATTTATTTTAATTTGAATTGTTTTGTATTGAACCTTTATTTAACCAGATGAAAAACATTGAGACAAAATCTCATCTGCAACGCTGAGCTGGCCAAGAAGGCAGGTTTCACAATATATGCATTGTTTTCCTATTCAATGTAGATTCATGACTTCTGTGTGAGCAGGCGATGGAACCTGTGTGTGCAGGACACTTTGTAGTGTGGACTTGTACTCGATGCAGAGCACAGGGTGGTTGCACTCAGCGCTTGAAGAAGTTTTTGGGGGTGCAATCTTCGTGTCTCAACATGTTCATTAAAGATGTAAATAGTTTGGGTAAGGCTTGATGATCACCGGGGAGGATGATGGATCCTCTGCAGTGGGAAAGAGTGTTGCATAATTAGGCACGGGAAGTCGGAGGATAGGGGCAACGTGCTATATTTATCTCCCGTGCTAATGAACTAGATGAGTTGTATTGATCTGTGGAGGCCTCATTACAAATACTGCTGGATTGTGTGTGTGTGTGTGTGTGTGTGTGTGTGTGTGTGTGTGTGTGTGTGTGTGTGTGTGTGTGTGTGTGTGTGTGTGTGTGTGTGTGTGTGTGTGTGTGTGTGTGGCCTAGCATTACTATACTTGTGGGGACCTAAATCTGTTTACACAGTCACGTGTGGGGACTCGCCTCCCTTATGGGGACAAAATGGAGGTCCCCACGAGGGGGATCGTTAATTTTAGGGTGAAGACTTGGTTAGGGTTAGGCATGTGTTGGTTATGGTTAAGGTTAGGATAAGTCTCCCAGGAAGTGCATGACAGTCAATGTAATGTCTCCTGAAGTGATGTATACATGGTGTGTGTGTGTGTGTTAGGGGTGTAACGGTATCCGCATTCGTCCCGTCACGGTTCGGACGTCACGGTTCGGCACACGCAGTCACACGGCGAATACGCCTTTTTTTTTACGAGTGGGAAAAAAGTCTGTCATTCAGGGCAGCATCCACTACACTATATATCATCCAGGGGGCGGTATTGCGCCTAAAAGCTGTTTGCCAGCCGCCCTTAAACAACAAATGAAGAACAAGAAGAAACAACAACAAAACGAACTAAATACAAGAAGAAGAAAAGTTAGTATGGTGAGTTCAGATAACACACAGGAGCTAGAACCCACCTGCTTCTTTTAAATCAGCTGTGGGAACATGTCGGGTTCCCTGTGGACTACAACAACGATGAGGTGCGCGAGTGGTGGAGCGGACGAGGACGGTGTGTCGGCGTTGTTCGATAGCGGTGCGGTATGCTAATGCTAACACACGCCAAACATGCTAAATCATATCAGAAGGCATCAGCCAGATTAGCCAATCACCGGAGCCCGGCGAAAGACAGCAGCAGTTCAGCAGCTGATCCCCGCTGTGTTTAAGAAGCCAGGAGACATGAAAGCCGAGAGACCAAAATAAATAACGGAAGCTTTTGGCATAATGTTTTCAACGACTTTGCGCTCTGGAAACACTTTCTTATTATTTATGATATTTTCAAGACATTCTTTTCAGTTTTACAGCTTGATGAAACCTTTTAGTTTGACATCAGCCATTATAGATAATATGGCCATCTGAGTGTACTGTGTATGTTTTTTTTTTAACTGTTTAATACAGTTAATTATTCAAAATGTCAGAGATCTTTATTTTTAAACTGAAACTTGCGCTACTGTTCAAAAGTAAATAACAACAAACCTGGAATTATGCATTTGGGACTTTTTTTTGCTTTTTCTTGTTGTACCGAACCGTGACTTCTGTGAACCGTTACACCCCTAGTGTGTGTGTGTGTGTGTGTGTGTGTGTGTGTGTGTGTGTGTGTGTGTGTGTGTGTGTGTGTGTGTGTGTGTGTGTGTGTGTGTGTGTGTGTGTGTGTGTGTGTGTGTGTGTGTGTGTGTGTGTGTGTGTGTGTGTGTGTGTGTGTGTGTGTGTGTGTGATTATCCTAGTAGAATACACACATGAATACAGCCTCTCCTTTAGGGCCTCTTGCCTGGGGGTGCGTCCAAAGCCCCCCGTTGTTTTGTCATTTAGCCATTTTGTAACCGGTTGTTGTGCAAATGGATTTTACGACCCCGGCCCCTTCTCTTCATCCCTCCCTGCTCTCCTCCACTTATAGCCGATCATTACCCTGGTCTTCTTTACTGCTCTGCTCTTGGGTGGCAAGCTAAGTGCCTTTTTGTGTGTGTTTTTTTATCACTAATTTCCATCCCTGGGAAAAGCGAATGTCTTGAATAGGACTTGGCCCTGGCAGTCTGAGGACACACAGTGGCTCGATGTATCATCTGGGGTCAGGGAGATGAATGGATGCGCTGCCTATGGGAGAGCTGCCAGGACGTGAGTGTGGGGGCTGCAGTGGAGCCCTGGAGTCCGGGGTCGGTCACACAGGCGCACCACTGCACATGGATTCATACAGTAGTCACACACACACACACACACACACACACACACACACACACACACACACACACACACACACACACACACACACACACACACACACACACACACACACACACACACACACACACACACACACACACACACACACACACACGTTGATGTCCCCCAGAGGTTGCTTGAGGCTAATCTGCTGACTTCAACTTGTAAGATACTGTATCGATGATGTTGCCTTTGGCTCGTCACCGGTGCGTGTTCCACAACTGTTCCCCGGGATTAGTTATATGAAGCTTGCAGCCGGAAGCTCTATTATGGCGTGTGTGTGTGTGTGTGTGTGTGTGTGTGTGTGTGTGTGTGTGTGTGTGTGTGTGTGTGTGTGTGTGTGTGTGTGTGTGTGTGTGTGTGTGTGTGTGTGTGTGTGTGTGTGTGTGTGTGTGTGTGTGTGTGTGTGTGTGTGTGTGTGTGTGTGTGTGTGTGTGTGTGTGTGTGTGTGTGTGTGTGTGTGTGTGTGTGTGTTTTGACTGCTTGGCTAAAAGTGAGAAAATGTGTTACGCAGAATGTTTCTACGTTCCTGGATGGAGATGGATAATCTACATTTGCCACTCAAACAATGTCCTCTATGTGTCCCGGGGTGTGCGTGTCTTCTCTAATGTGTGTGTGTGTGCGTGTGTGTGTGTGTGTGTGTGTGTGTGTGTGAGTGTGCATGTTAAAAAGCATAGCTCCAGACTGATTGGATTTCTTGCTGCTAATGCTCGGTAGGGGCTTTGGAAGCTCTGGTTTCAGCCGTTGGTAATCCAGCCAGTCATCTGCGGCTGTCCCTCTCCCTGCATCGCCTCCCCTCATCCAGACATCGAGGATTACACATTTATTATCATAGCTTCATTGGGATTTATAAGTGCTGCGGATAAGACACCGCTGCCTCCGCCTTTCCATTCAAGTTCACATTTCAGCTGGAGAGAAAGAAGCAGGTTAGAAGAAGGGCGCGCTTAAGTGTTTTAGCGAGAGAGGAAACAATGGATGAAGGTGCATTGCAGACAAAGGACAACGATTAGATGGATATATATTTGATTCATCCCGAATGATTGTGTCATGGCAGCAGAGATGTCGAGCATAACACGAGTTACAAGTATTTTAAAGATACAATAAGATACAAATATGAGAAATTCACAATAGAAAGGAAATATATCACTATCTAAATAATACACTATATAACGAATACATGGAATACTCCACAATACATAAGCTACATAAATATATATGAATATACTTAAGACACATATTGGCATTGGATTATACGTACATAACAATTGTGCAAAGTAGTTTTTGTGCCAATGAAGACAAGCTTGAGTTTCTGTGTGTTCAAAGAGGTCAGATTCAGCGTCTCGACGTGAACAATCCCTCCGTCGTAAATCAGCCGGGGTGTAACCCTTTCACCGGACTGCGTAAGGAAAAGGAGGCGAGTTGAGGGGGGGGGGATGTCCAGCTTTGAGCTGACCCCCAGCTGTAAATGGATGTTTTTCCCCCCCTTCATGGGATCAAGCACTTTGAGCGTGTGTGAGAAAGAGGGAAATAGCTGAGCGAGAGGTGTTTATGTCTCGATACAAAATACTTGGCAGGCTTAGGTGACCGAAAGTGAATTAGTGCGGCAGGGAGTGTGTGTGTGGGCACGTCTGTCAGAACACATGTGTGTGAGTTTCCATCGCTTTGGCAAATCGGACAGATGTGGAAATGTGTCCGGGGAGATGGAAGCAGGCTTTACAGAGCTGCACGGGAAGGATCTCGTAGGTGGGAGACGTTTTTCTCGACACCCTAAAAAACGTCTCCAAAAAAAAAATCGAGTGAGTCCAATCTGGCAACCGGGCGTCCAATCTGGCAACCGGGCGTCCAATCTGGCAACCGGGCGTCCAATCTGGCAACCACATGTGCATCCAGGCCCCTGCCTCTATTAATGTCAAACTGTTATCGACCACATATTCACGCAACCAACCGCAGCTGCTCCTCACAACACAAGTACACGCTCGCAAAGACAACTTTACTCACTGAACTGAACCTCACTCGTTATAATGTCTGCACAGGCGGGTAGGGGTAGGGGTAGGGTGATTGAGTTCCCCCTGTCTGTGGGAGATAATGGGGCCAGGTGTGTGTTTTTCTATGTGAACTTCTATCTTGTTGTTGGTGTAATGTGGTGTGTGTGTGTGTGTGTGTGTGTGTGTGTGTGTGTGTGTGTGTGTGTGTGTGTGTGTGTGTGTGTGTGTGTGTGTGTGTGTGTGTGTGTGTGTGTGTGGTGTGTGTGTGTGTGTGTGTGTGTGTGTGTGTGTGTGTGTGTGTGTGTGTGTGTGTGTGTACACGTTGTGCAAGCTGTGTGAGAGTTTCCACACAATTTCTCAAATGAGATCTGAATATTCATTGCATCAATTATTCCACCGGCGTTTTTCGGCCCGCTGGTTTAGGAGTCGGGTTGCCAGAAACTGACCATGATCAAAATCGATTATTCGGCAGCCCTGGCGAATAATAATCGATTATTCGACCGACCCCCGCAAAACAAACTGGTGGTGTGACCAATGGCCATTTACAATTATCAGGGTTCGTACGGTCATTGAAAACCTGGAAAAGTCATGGAAATTCAAAATGCAAATTCCAGGCCCTGGAAGAGTTATGGGAAACGATGTTTTTCCCAAAGTTTTGGAAAAGTCATGGAAATGTAAATAGAGTTGCGTCAAATATAATTTACATTTTATCTAATCGCCAAAATAATCTGCGGTCGCGAGCTGTTATGTGCCATCATGACGCGCATGGTGTTATTGTTTCATATATGAAGCGCGAGCTGTGTGCTCGAGTCTTCCTGCCTGTCGGTTGAACTCTACTGCTCCGGTATGACGGTCAGCTACATTAGCTACGGTGCGTTCGTTAACTGTGCGGAGTCACTGTGGCGCAGACTGCACCGCTGGTGAACAGCTGTTAGAACGGGCCGTTCAGGTGTTCAGAGCAGAGCGGCAGAGCGTGATGTGAACTGAAATATGTTTCTGTCACAATATCATTAAGGAATCGTTGAGCTAGCTAGCTAGCATACATTGTCACTATCTGCTAACGTTAGCTTTAGCCTTCGTTTTCTAATAGTTTTTTTCATAGGCTATAAACGGAGGTGGTATAAGTATAGATATTATGCTAGAGTAAAAGTAGAAGTACTCAGATCTTGTACTTGATTAAAAGTAGAAGTACTCAGATCTTGTACTTGATTAAAAGTAGAAGTACTCAGATCTTGTTCTTAAAAGTAGAAGTACTCAGGTCTTTTACTTAAGTAAAAGTAGAAGTACTCAGGTATTGTACTTGAGTTAAAGTAGAAGTACTCAGATAAGTAGAAGTACTCAGATATTGTACTCGAGTAGAAGTACTCAGATCTTGTACTTTAGTAGAAGTGGAAGTACTCAGGTCTTGTACTTGAATAAAAGTAGAAGTACTCTGATCTGGTAGTAAAAGTAGAGGTACTCAGATCTTGTACTTGAGTAAAAGTAGAAGTACCAGAGTGTAGGAATACTCTGTTACAGTAAAAGTCCTGCATTCAAAATGTTACTCAAGTAAAAGTAGAAAAGTATTCTCATCAAAATATAGTGAAAGTAGCGACAGTAAAAGTAGTCGTTGTGCAGATTGGTCCATTTCAGAATAATATATATGATATGTTTTATAATGATTGATCATGAAAGTGTTCTCAAAGCTGGTGAAGGTGCAGCTAGTCTGAATGACTTTGTAGACTGCAGGGTAGCTGGTGGATTTACTCCAGGTGGAACTAAAGTCTGATTCAACACTTGGTTAGATTTCACATCATTCATCCACATCTGTAGAGTAACTAAATGTATTAAATACATGTAGTGGAGGAAAAGTACACCATGTACCTCTGAACTGTAGTGGAGTAGAAGTACACCATGTACCTCTGAACTGTAGAGGAGTAGAAGTACACCATGTACCTCTGAACTGTAGTGGAGTAGAAGTACACCATGTACCTCTGAACTGTAGTGGAGTAGAAGTACACCATGTACCTCTGAACTGTAGAGGAGTAGAACAAGTACAAAGAAGCAAAACATTGAAATACTTAAATAAAGTACAAGTATCTCAAAATTGTACCCACGTATAGTACTTGTTGAGTTTATGAACTTAGTTACTTTACACCAGTGGCTATAAAGATAGAAAGACTAAGCCTTGCACAGGCATGACAATACATTTTCTAAATGCTCAACAGTGCTGCCAGAATTATAAACTGACTGCTACACAATTAAAATAAATGCTTTTATATATTTCTATTAGATGTGACTCTTTGGCGTTTCTGTTATTATTGACACTGCTGCTTTCAGGGGTCGGGTCCTTGCCACCTTTTTCATACCAGCCTCCCTGACTACAGTTGCTTTAGCGTGTAGAAGCTAGTAAGCCTACTATTTGATTTGTTTTAGATAGGCACTACATGTTTCATATGCAGACCTTATTTTCCTGTTCCATGTTCAAATAAACCATTTTCAGTGGGAATTTTTTTTTGGTCATCGAAAATGAGGTAAAGGTCATTGAGAAGTCATGGAAAAGTCATTGAAAATCATTGGTGAAAAAGTGTATGAACCCTGAATTATTAATACTATTACTATTATTAGCATATATATATTTATATATATTTTGTTTGAAACTAAGCCAGAAAATAAATAATAAAAAATAAATAAATAAATAAAATCGATTTTTAAAAATAATATTCGATTATAGAGACTATAACGAATATTCGAATAATCGAATAATCGCTGGCATCCCTATTTAGGAGTCGGTTGGAGATTGTCCGAGCTGCCCCACATAATGAATCCACAGAGGTGCCAGCTAGTCTAGCTCGGGCTGCCCGAGTCGCGGCCTCAGGTTAAACCGTTCTCTTTTCATAAAGACATATCAGGTTTAGTCTGGCATCGGCACGGCAGACTTTAAAACCTGTGTGTTAGTTTGCCTTTTAAGTTTCTGACTACTTTATATTACACAGAAAAACTTGGCCTTGATGGACTTCTGGCTGTTTTAACCTTGCAGTCCCACGTCGGGGATTTCAAAAGGGACCACTCAGAAAATCACTCATCTTTACCCTCACATTAGTCCAGGGGAAAATAAAATTGCAACAAGAGGAGGGCCGAACACGATTAAATTGCCATATCTGTCATCTTTGGAGGAAAGATGGATGTGTGGATTACCGCCGGGGCACGGAGGCCTGCGACCCCTCGGGGGTTTTCTTTCCGAGGCAGAGCGTCCTCACAAAGCCCCTGGAGAGCCTTCAAATGGGCTCTGGCTGCCGGGTAAGATTGATCGAAGGGATACAAATGGCCGCCATCTAATTGTTTAACGGAGACGCAACACATTAGGCCAACAGGATTACACAACCTTGGGTTAATCTGTTTACCGAGAGATGTCTGCAATCCCATCCCTCTCCATACCTCTCTCCCCCCCCGCCTCCAGTCACAACCCCACCCCCCCCCCGCTGAAACTCAATAGCAGGCATGGTGCTTGAATTCCAGGCCGGCTTGAACCCAACCCCCGGCTAAAAGCAGGGGTTTGTTGGCGTTAGCTCCAAGGCTATGCTCCCTGGAGCCCCCGGTCAAAGTGATGGGAATGTATAAAATGTCATAGATAATCCGATCATAATCGGCGGACCGCGAACCCCTCATTAATCATCCCACTGTAATGTTTTAAAAGGCAGATGGTCTGGAACGAGTAAGGTTACAGTATCACGGAGGAGCAGAGGTCAACGATACGCTCCTTTTGAACGAGGACGAGCAGACGACGCTGCGGTTTCACGCTGCCTGGGCGTCCGTGGAGACGTGTTTTTGTTCTGGCTCTGCGGAGAAATAGATGAACGACTTGTTGACTTCTGATGTACCTGAGCCTTTTGTTCCTTGGTCTATATCTCCACCTGCTCGACTATTAATCCTCTGCTCGAAACTCAATCTGCTCGCGAGTGTCTCCCTGTTTACCCGGCCTCTCCTGCGCCTCTGGGTTTCTCTCCGTCGCTTCAAGAGTGTAAGTGACCCAATTTTAGTGTTGTCACACTCCCCGAAGATAGAGGTTTGATTTGTGCACGAATGGAGGGGAGGGACGCCATTATCTGTGCTTTAACCTTCACATGTTAAAGACGTCTGAACACAGATAGCACGGCCCCTTGAAATATGGCCTCATTATCAGCGGCAGCAGAAAGGACTCCAGATAAGATCGCTCGCTGGAGCTTTAATGAAACCAATTGATTTGCTCTCTTAAAAAGACAAAAACTAAGACTTGTGTTGAGCTTTGGCGAGGTGGACTTCGCCGCAATGCGAGGTTCGTCTCCGTGTAATCTGCACAAGATGAAGTTGGACATTATTTTGCCGGGGCTGTAGGAACAGTGGCATCGGCCGAGTGGAAATTGGATCAATGTTATGGATGCTAACCGTTAGTTGTCGAGTGTATTACCGTACAGCGTGTGGCCGGACGCCTCCGAGTTCAAACTGAATGTGTTTGAGTTTCTCAGCAGGAGGTAAGAGTGGGGGGATTCAGGAGGGCAGCTCCACACACTGAAACAACGTGGAGGAGAAGCTGAGGGCTAAACGTGTGCTTTCTTTGATCGTCTTTGCAGCTCCTTCTCCGGTGAGTTCCATCCAGGCGAAGGATATCACACGACACACCATCTCCCTGGCCTGGCAGCCGCCGGATCGAGCCAACGGCGTCATCCTGGAGTACGAGGTCAAATACTACGAGAAGGTGAGGGCTCTCATGGGAGATGGGGTTTCTGCTGATGCGGAGAATCTCAAAATGGCCGTATGAGTCATGACGCTAGATGTTATAGTTAGAAACGTTTTTCTCATTGTGTCTGACTTTACTGCTTTGATGGTGGAGACGGAGACACCATTCAAGCTGTTATGCCTGACCCTAAATACAAGCTGAACTGATGAGGGGATGGAGGCAGGTGTCCTCGAGGGCAGGATACAAGCTGAACTGATGAGGGGATGGAGGCAGGTGTCCTCGAGGGCAGGATACAAGCTGAACTGATGAGGGGATGGAGGCAGGTGTCCTCGAGGGCAGGTGGTTGTAGGGCTGAATGTGAACGGGTGAAACTAATAATGCCCGGACACAGAATCAAAAAAGACGGGAAAATACAGACTGTTCCCAGACAGGAAGTAAACAGGCATGACATGAGACAACTAAGCACCTGTATGTTTCCACAGCCGGTGAGGAAAGCACATCGGGTGATTCCCTCTTTGTTTCTTACTCTCTCGCCATCTGTTGTCCTCAGGATCAAAATGAGAGAAGCTACAGAATCATAAAGACGTCGTCCAGAAACACCGACATCAAGGGTCTCACCCCGCTCAACTCCTACGTGTTTCACGTCCGCGCTCGCACGGCGGCGGGCTACGGGGAATTCAGCGGACCCTTCGAGTTCATGACCAACTCCGGTGAGTTCAGCTTTTTCTTCATGAGCACTGCGTAAAAACAGGCTGCATAACGCCCGCTTCGCCACGTCCTGCCGTGATAGCATATTGTTACGTCTCGTTCATTGCAGAGTCATTAATCAAAATGGCTGCCATCTATAAAAGATAAATGATGTTTTGCTGCAGCACCGGACTGGCAACTGAAGCAGTTTTCCATTGTTCAAGTTGCATTGCGTCTCCGTGGACGTGCCAGCGAAGGGTGCAAGCTGTATGACATTTGGAAGAATGATGTTATTTTTATTTTGAAGCTGCATGGGGTCTGTTTTCGCCTCTCGTCATAAATGTTTTAAAGAATTCTAAAGCAAGACGACTTGATCAAACCCTAAAATACCAACAGCAGCTACTTGTTTGTGTTAACTTTAGATATCAATTGAGGCCCATTGAATAATTGTTAAAAACCCTTTATTTCCATTTAATCTGTGGAGCAGCCACAAAAACATCTTGGTACGAGCTGAGTCAACATTAAAGTATATATACTCGTGAAATAGACCATTTTAATTGAAATGGACGGAAAAACGGAATATTAAACATGTATAGCTTTATATCCTGCAACCGTTTCCCACCAATCAGGACAAGGTGTTGATGCAACAGTTCCTTTCCCTGCCAATCAGGACTGCTTTCAGTTCTATTACCCCGGATACAGGCTTATAAAAAAGCTTTTTCAATAAAGTGAACATATTAATCAATTATATATATATAAATATAATTTATTATATATATTTATATAAGTATCGAAAGTATCTCTTGGATAAATGTTGGCCCTTGGACAAATGTAGTTGGTGACCCCTGACATAGAGGGTTATATCTGCACTGTAGGCGCTGGTGTCCTTTTGTGATGATAATGAAACGGTCAAGCACGCATCCTAAAGACCTGTCATTGTCTTAGTGTAAAGGAGGAGGAGACAGAGGGAGGAAGTATGCAGGGGGACCGTATACAGGCTGTTTCATGTGCGATCGAACGCAATGATATTGACTTTGTTTTCCGTGTTTTTCCAACTGTCCTCCCTTTCCTATTTTCCTCCCCTTCCTCTCCTTCGTTTCCTCCCATCTTCCCTCCACTTTTCCTCAGTTCCAGCTCCCATTATCGGGGACGGGACCAACTCCACGGTGTTACTGGTGTCGGTGGTGGGCAGCGTGGTTCTCCTCCTCATCCTCATCAGCGCCTTCGTCATCAGCCGAAGGTGAGCGCCACCATCCTTTCTGCTTTCTGTCTGAACATGTTTCCCACCGGATATCTTGCTTAGCAGACATGTGGAGAACACAGAGAGTACACACGTCCTGTACTCAAGTAGAAGTACAGATACTCGTGTTCGAAAGTACTCTGGTGAAAGTAGAAGTACTGACTAAACTTCTTTACTCAAGTGAAAGTAAAGGCTTTGAAGTGTACTTCAGTAGAAAGTACCCATAGCTAGCAGCTGCTTTAAAGAGTACCTGACCTCCCTTTATATCAATAGAACAATAATGTCATTGTTAGCTAATGAATGTTTCCATGCTGAACAACGGCAACATGACAACGTTTCCATTGGTCCCTCTTCTTTAGAGAAGACCAGGAAGTGATGGATACACGGATCAGGTTCCAACCAATAGGCACGCAGTGACTCTAAAGAATAATGACCACGCACCAACACACATTCAGACTAAAGGAACCAGCTGTTTGGGAAATGAGAGAAGTAGAAAGTGCAGGTATTTGAGTTCAACATGAGAGAAGTAGAAAGTACAGGTATTTGAGTTCAACATGAGAGAAGTAGAAAGTACAGGTATTTGAGTTCAACATGTACAGTAAGAAGTAGAAAGTACAGGTATTTGAGTTCAACATGTGAGAAGTAGAAAGTACAGGTATTTGAGTTCAACATGTGAGAAGTAGAAAGTACAGGTATTTGAGTTCAACATGTAAGAAGTAGAAAGTACAGGTATTTGAGTTCAACATGTAAGAAGTAGAAAGTACAGGTATTTGAGTTCAACATGTAAGAAGTAGAAAGTACAGGTATTTGAGTTCAACATGTGAGAAGTAGAAAGTACAGGTATTTGAGTTCAACATGAGAGAAGTAGAAAGTACAGGTATTTGTGTTCAACATGTAAGAAGTAGAAAGTACAGGTATTTGAGTTCAACTTGAGAGAAGTAGAAAGTACAGGTATTTGGGTTCAACATGAGAGAAGTAGAAAGTACAGGTATTTGTGTTCAACATGTAAGAAGTAGAAAGTACAGGTATTTGGGTTCAACATGAGAGAAGTAGAAAGTACAGGTATTTGAGTTCAACATGTAAGAAGTAGAAAGTACAGGTATTTGAGTTCAACATGAGAGAAGTAGAAAGTACAGGTATTTGTGTTCAACATGTAAGAAGTAGAAAGTACAGGTATTTGAGTTCAACTTGAGAGAAGTAGAAAGTACAGGTATTTGGGTTCAACATGAGAGAAGTAGAAAGTACAGGTATTTGGGTTCAACATGAGAGAAGTAGAAAGTACAGGTATTTGAGTTCAACATGTAAGAAGTAGAAAGTACAGGTATTTGGGTTCAACATGTAAGAAGTAGAAAGTACAGGTATTTGGGTTCAACATGAGAGAAGTAGAAAGTACAGGTATTTGAGTTCAACATGTAAGAAGTAGAAAGTACAGGTATTTGGGTTCAACATGAGAGAAGTAGAAAGTACAGGTATTTGTGTTCAACATGTAAGAAGTAGAAAGTACAGGTATTTGGGTTCAACATGTAAGAAGTAGAAAGTACAGGTATTTGGGTTCAACATGTAAGAAGTAGAAAGTACAGGTATTTGAGTTCAACATGTAAGAAGTAGAAAGTACAGGTATTTGAGTTCAACATGTGAGAAGTAGAAAGTACAGGTATTTGAGTTCAACATGAGAGAAGTAGAAAGTACAGGTATTTGAGTTCAACATGTGAGAAGTAGAAAGTACAGGTATTTGAGTTCAACATGTGAGAAGTAGAAAGTACAGGTATTTGAGTTCAACATGAGAGAAGTAGAAAGTAAAAAGTCGTCAGGAAAATAAGTAGTGGAGTAAAGTACTGATACCAGAAAAATGTACTTAAGTAACAAAGTATTTGTACTCCACTACCTCCCACCTCTGGAGAAACACACACACACACACACACACACACACACACACACACACACACACACACACACACACACACACACACACACACACACACACACACACACACACACACACTCACACTCACAGAATCAGACAGCTAGCGCTAACGCAGGATGAGTGATGACTCGCCACACGTGATTGACAGCTCCGGCAGCTGAAGAGATGCAATCAGCTCCATCCTCCTTCCCTCAGATAGTTGCTGCAATCTCGACCGCCAGTTATTTTTTCTCCCTCTGACCGCCGTGAGGAGAGGGGGAGGGGGAGGGGGAGGGGGGGCGCAGCCAATGAGATAAGCGGGGGAATGAAAAGCAGGCGATAGAATACAGAGCGAGGGGAAAGGCTGAGAGGCATCAGGTGGATTTGCAGTGACCCAATCTCAGGGTGTTAACCAGCGACAAAGCACCGTCACACGGATGGGATTACATGCAGATGGGCACCTCGGGGTGTTGAACACGCTCCCCCCTGTAAGGATAGACGGATAGATACTTTATCTATCACAAGTTGGGAAATGATTTTGTCACAGCAGCAGTGTGGCTGTCAATCAACAAGAAGTAGAAAATAAGTACAACAAAATTGAATAAAAAAAATAATAATAAGTATCGAAACATTATAAAAATATGTGTGTGTGTGTGTGTGTGTGTGTGTGTGTGTGTGTGTGTGTGTGTGTGTGTGTGTGTGTGTGTGTGTGTTTGCACATCGTTATGTAAAGAAAGAGTATTGTGGATTGTTAATGGCTTGTGTTTCAAGAGCAGTCGTTGAGTGTGCCTCTTTGTATGGAAAGCATGTGTATTGAGAATGATGGGGAGTGAAGGGGGCTGTTGATTGTGTGTGTGTGTGTGTGTGTGTGTGTGTGTGTGTGTGTGTGTGTGTGTGTGTGTGTGTGTGTGTGTGTGTGTGTGTGTGTGTGTGTGTGTGTGTGTGTGTGTGTGTGTGTGTGTGTGTGTGTGTGTGTGTGTGTGTGTGTGTGTGTGTGTGTGTGTGTGTGTGTGTGTGTGTGTGTGTGTGTCCTCGTCTCCACGTGATTGCCTCTCTCACTCCGCGGCCAAGCAGGTGGTCGTCTCAGCCTTTTTTATATGCATGTGACGGCCACTGTCATTGTGCTGCCGCGGCCCTCCTGTGATTGTGGGGAGGGTCTGTAATCAAGCGGTCGTTGGCCATCATTACCCAGCCATGGAGGAGGACAATGTGGCGCACATCTGGTCATTTCCTCCACTGACCCCACACATCAATATCACACAGGTGTCAGCCTGCCTCTGGGATTGGGAGGGATCTAAAGTGCATCTTCTGTATACGATTGAATCGCCGCTTTAATGCTCCGTGCCCTTCAGAAACCTTCAGGGTATTTCTGACTCAAAGTAGAAATGCCCTGTCGGCTGTCGCTGATCAGACTGAGACCGAGTGTCCGCGAGATATAATAATACATTTTATTTCGATAGCGCTTTTCTTGAACCCAAAGACGCTTTACATTCGGGAGGGAGGGGAGACAAACAAAACGAAACGGATACAGAGTTAAGAGGTGGGTTTTGAGGCGGGACTGGAACAGGTTGAGGGACTCAGGCTCACGGAGGTCTTGGGGGAGGGACTTCCAGAGCTTCGGGGCTGCCACAGAGAAGGCTCTGCCCCCGAAGCTCCGGCTGAGGTGGATCTGAGGGACCGGGGGGGTTGGTAGAGGATGAGGAGGTCAGTGAGGGTACATATACCTAAGCTAACAAAAGTGGAAATGCTGTTTCTGTCTGGCGCATTTGAATAATTAATTAACAACCAATCAATGTCTGATAAGTGATTGTGTCTCCATTCCGTATCCTTGAGTGATTGATAAGTGGGTATGGAGTCTTGGTTTGAGTTTTAATTACTGAAGTGACACTTGGTATTATTCGACTGAAGACCAAGAGGTTCATTTTAAGTTGAAGTTCTGATGGTAGCTTATTTTTGTTTTAACATCACTTTCAAACTCGAATAATCCGTCTTAAACTTTATAAAACCTTTAAGTCAATATTACTTACAACTACTTCTTTTCTTTGGGACCAATGGCCCCACTGAAGGACGGTTAAAGAAAAGAAAACGTTGGGGAATACACATTCAATTGCTCCATGTTTCTTACTCAGAGTTTATTTATTCTCAATCTGTTAACGTTACAGTCTCCTCCAATACTTTATATATTAATTCTTATTTTCATTGTAAATAAGAATTTGTTCTGAATTGATTTTCCTGGATAAATAAAGGTTCTACTACTACTACTACATATTCACTGACCTTTGACATTTTTTAAATACTGCTTCTCATTGTCTTAAAAAGTGGACATATTTGTTTCTCGCTTATTATTTTACATGTATTTCTTAACAACCTTTGCCTTCCTCTTATCTAACGAGTTAACCTAGATATTTGGATTCTGAAAACCAACCGACTTTTACCATTTCAAATGTTATTGGATATCCCAACGTTTACAAATAATTAAATTCAATCAGTGGTCCAACTACAATAACTCTGTACAAATACGTGCAATAGAGTTGTGAAATACCATTTCTGATTACCTGCAGCCCTCTAGACCAGGGTGTCAAACTCAAGGCCCGCGACTTCATTTTCTGTGGCCCCACACGAGCTCTGAAAGAATATAATATGTTTTTTATATGGTTACATGGCGATTTAGAGAAGCACGTTGCCCATAAACTACATGTCCCACAATGCATCTCAAATTTGACTTTTGTTTTTTGTCAGTTTTTTTTATTCCAAAATGTCTTTTTTATTTTTTGGACTTTTTTTCCCAGAATTTAACTTTTCTTTTTAAATCATTTTGTGACATTCTCACTGAAGAGACTTGCAATGACTTTCCCTAGACTTCTGCTTTCAGACGTAGTTAATTATGAAGTTATTACCCTATCACAGGGGTGTCAAACTCAATTTCATCACGGGCCACATTAGAATTATGGTTGCACTCAAAGGGCCGGTGGTAACTTTAAGACTATATAAATATACATAGATAAATATAAATAAAATATATATAAAATAATGTATTATCTTACAATATTTCCTCTGCATTGGATTATTATCGGATAGGGTAATAACTTAATACTTAACTACGCCTGAAAGCAGAAGTCGAGTAAGTAATTGCAGTGCGCATCTCACAAAATGAGATGCATTGTGGGACATGTAGTTTATGGGCAACATGCTCCTGTAAAGCGGTGGCCCACATCAAATGAAGTGGCGGGCCGGATTTGGCCCCCGGACCTTGAGTTTGACACCCCTGCTATCAGATAATAATCCAATGCAGAGGCAATAATGTGATATAATACATTATTTTATATATATTTATATATGTATGTTGATATAGTCTTAAAGTTACAACCGGCCCTTTGAGTGCAACCATAATTCCTACGTGGGCCGTGATGACATTGAGTTTGACCCCCCGGCCCTAGACTCTAATGAGAGGGTTATTCTGTGTACTTGACATTTGAAGTTGTACGTTGACCGTCCCGCTGTTTTTGCCCCCAGAAGGAATAAATACAGCAAGGCCAAGCAGGACTCTGACGAGGAGAAGCACTTACATCAAGGTAACTCACACGCTAAACCCCACGCCTACACACTCTATAATTGAAAAACATTAGTGCTGTCATCTGTGTGCATGTGCATCCACTCTCACCCGCAAGCGAAGTTAATGTATTCGCATCCTAACATTCTCCAAACACCTCATTATCAAGTCGTCAGTGTTGGTATTTCCATCCCACAAAAACATTTTTAAGTTAATGAGCTCCATCTTCTTTGGAGTCAGCCATAGTGACAAGAACAACAATGGAGTCACGAGGGTGAGGCGAGGTATGGAGGGGAGGAGGAGGAGGAAGGCGGTGTGCACTCCAGCATGATGGACATAAAGAACAGATACAGGAACTAATCAACCTTCCTTCCTTTCCTCAGGAGTAAGGATATACGTTGACCCCTTCACCTACGAGGACCCCAACCAAGCCGTCCGAGAGTTCGCCAAGGAGATCGACGCCTCCTGTATCAAGATCGAAAAAGTTATCGGCATCGGTAAGCAGACATACTTTGTTCTTTATCCAGCGTCTTACATTTTGAATCACATTTCAAATCGATTGTTTTAGAAGCAGAGTTTCTGCTGTGCCGAACTTTGGACAAAAGCATTTCTCAAAACAATAAGTGCAGTTAACCGTGAAGGTACCAACTCAAGAAAAGCAAGAATCCTGTAGATTCATACGTTTGAATTATCCAAACCATTGTAGGTGATTCGTACAGAAGTAATATATATATTCTCTGTATTGGCCAAGGTGGAAAGGAAACAGCTGGGTTCCCAATCTGCCCTTCTTTAGTCCTTCATTTGGAGTTTGTTCCACAATTGTCGAGCCACTATAGCAACAGGAATCCACTTAAAAGGCGCTTTCACACCGCAGTACTTTCCCCACTTTAGTTCATGAGAACTCTTTAGTTCTCAGTAACTAAGTACAGATCGCGTTCACACCGGAATGAGTCCCTGAGGGAGGATTAGGCAAATGAAGCCGCTGACGTCACTTCTTCTTCTTCTGCTTTGGGTTTACTGGCAGGCCGCAAACCACTTCACGGCGTATACTGCCGCCCGAAGTCCCCGGCCGGAAGTCCCCGGAGTTGGGGAAGGCTTCAGTAGAAGCTGCTGGGACTCCCAGCAGCTTCTACTGAAGCCTTCCGAGTAAATCGCCAGAACGCCGACACCTCCTCATCTCCACCGCTCCCATGTTTTATTTTGTGTTGCCATAAGTTAGTCTCTCTGCGTTTCTGCGCTGGGCTAATGCTAATGCTAATAATGCTAATGCGAGGATAATAAAATGGCGAGTTTCACGGGGCGTGGTTTGCAATCCGCCCAATCAGACACGGGAATCTTTTTCTCCCACGAAAAGGATGTGAAAAGATTCTGATGAACACATTTGAGTTCCGGCTCTTTTTGGTGTGAACGCGACATTTCGGAACTAAAGTGGGAAAAGTGCTGCGGTGTGAACGCGGCTAGTGGGATAATAATAACATGTTATATTCATATCATGCAAATTCCCTGCAGCCAGTATATCTTTCCCAGGGACTCCTGTCTGCGTGCGGCTTTACATGCCCTCCTTGAGAACACAGACCGTTGTTTTCCGAGACAATACTATTTCAACAGGAGTGGAAACAAACCAAAAACCAAAGGAGGCTAAATATGTTGTATTCCTGTGGCCAGAGAAAAGTCGTCCGATGACAGAATCATAAAGAGAAAGAATCAATACCCATTTCCCCCTCACTTCCAGTGGGCGAGGGGGGGGGGGTTAGAGACCCTGATCAATGTCTAAAGAAGACCTTTTCTGACTTACACACACACACACACACACACACACACACACACACACACACACACACACACACACACACACACACACACACACACACACATAGCCATTTCTACACTGTAGCTTTGTGCATATGACAATAAAACCTTGGAATCTTGAATCTTGAGAGTGTGTCATAATTTTTAACCCGTGTGTGTGTGTGTGTGTGTGTGTGTGTGTGTGTGTGTGTGTGTGTGTGTGTGTGTGTGTGTGTGTGTGTGTGTGTGTGTGTGTGTGTGTGTGTGTGTGTGTGTGTTCTAGGGGAGTTTGGAGAGGTGTGCAGCGGCCGCCTGAAGATGCCGGGCAAGAGAGAGATCTGCGTGGCCATCAAGACGCTGAAGGCCGGATACACGGACAAGCAGAGGCGGGACTTCCTGTCCGAGGCCAGCATCATGGGCCAGTTCGACCACCCCAACATCATCCACCTGGAGGGCGTGGTCACCAAATGTACGGCAAGCAACACGCTTTCACACACACAACAACACACACACACACACCCACACACACACACACACACACACACACACACACACACACACACACACACACACACACACACACACAACAGTTTAGAGCAAGACTTCTTTCCATTTCCGGATAATTGGAGAACATCATTTGGTGCTTTTGTCATTCAAGACACCTTTGGGGAATTTAAATTGCTTCAGGAAATTGCAATCATACTCTCACACACAGAACCACACACACA